>NC_052614.1:6663629-6732192 GCF_016545825.1 Eucalyptus grandis | reverse complement strand
ATAGCGTCTACCTGAAATACAGAAATTATGAGTGCTAAGGCAGGAAAGACAAGGTACCCACAAAATCACAAGATGTTAAATTCGAACGTTCTAAGAGAAAGCTATGAGAAACTACTGGCCAAAGAGTTGGAGATTTTCTAAACAAGGTGCCATCTACACTGCCAAAAACAAAATATGCCCAGCCTAATGAAGAAAATGTCCATTTTAACTGTACTCAAATGCCTAAGATCATCAGCCAATATGAAAAGCATTGAAAATCAATCCAACTTCCTGACAAGATACGTTTTCTTATCCTACTTCCAATGATTCTCTCCATCCTGCAAACTTCAGATACTTCCACCACTCAAAATCCAGTCTCTGGGAGCAGATAGCAATCATTTTATTCTGGCTATATGTACACGCATAGAACAGTTCCTGCAATTATATTGCATTCTGGATCTATATTGACAAAGCCCCAGAATACATTGCTACCTTACACCTGTTGTGTGCAATCGTTCACTTACACACAAACCAAAATTACCTACCGTGCTAAAATCCCATTGCTACTGTGGACAAAGAATAAAAACAGCACAAAGGCTTCTAACCTCTTTGACGAGATCCTCAAAGCGGCCACTCCCACAGCCGACGGCAGTATGCACCATGTATTTCTTCTCCCTCAGTCTCTGGGTATCGAGCACGAACCTGGAAGATTAGAGCAGAAATGAGGGCATTGCCATGAGTGACAGCTGCAACAAATCTCAAGCACAAATTTATTATGCACGTCTGCATCAACCAAATGAAAAAAAAAAACGAAAATCGAACATCATATTATCCCTCCACTCCAAGGTTTATCATCCATGTAATGGTAAGACCAAAGCACAACTCTGTAGATAACATGGTAAAGCTAAGACCCAGATACTTAAAGGGGACACCCAAATGCTCAAAAACCCTTCACTGCATTACGAATCAAATGGTCAAGCCAAGAAGACGAATCCGAGCGAAAAAATGAAATCTTTTTTTTCATCGAACGCGAAGCCGCGAGGTCCAAGGGCAGAGAATCGGAACCCGACCTGTTGATGTCGGTGAAGTTAGAGCCGTCCCCCGGCAGAAGCACCCTCTTCCTCTTCCTGTTCTTCTTGTTCGCCCTGCGCCTGCGATTCCTGCTCTGCTCGTCCCCCTTCGAGTCCTCGGCAGCGCCATCTCCATCCCCCTCCGGGCCGCGCCGGATCGCTCCTCGCGTCCTGGCCGTCGGCAAACTCGCCCTCCTCCACGTCGACCATCTCGACATCGCCGCTGTTGTCGAAGTCGTCGTCCTCTTCGTAGATGGCGTCCTTTTGCTCTCCCCTCCATCGGCGAAAAGCCCGGAACTCGACGGGCTCCTGCCTCTCTCTCTCTCGCTCGTGCCGATGCTCGCGCCTGCCGGAAGGAGCGGCGGTTTCGGTGCGCGCCGGCGGCAGTTCTATTTTAGCTCCGCCGTTTTTCCTGAGGTCCGACGAGATCAGTATCGAGAGTGAGGGCGGGTACGTGCGGCTGTTGTTGGAATTTCTGTAATCTCTCTCTCTCTAGGTCTTTCGAAAATCCCGGCTTGTTTACGAAAGTTCGCCTTTTAAAAGTTCTCAAACCCAAAAGAAATATATAAGTTTTTTTGGACAAGGAGAAATATATAAGGTTAAAAGTTTATTTATTCTTTAAAGGTTAATATTACAAAAAAACCTTAAATTGATTAAAAAATATTTGAATTACAATGTACGCATATAGCATATTTTAATATATGTGATAAATTTATTTCTTAACTTATTTGAATTTCCAAATGAAATAGCAATGTTAATTGTATTATTATCACGTATTATTTAATTCGTGGAAACCAACGAAGATTAAAAAGCCGGGAAAGTACTAATTTGAGTTCTTTGTTATTGATATATCAATTTTATGTTTTCATAGTATTAAAATTCTTTAAAAAAAGGACATAATCATGATAAATTTTTTAAAGAGTTCATGGCGTTTTAGCAAATTGACATTAATTGCATGGGGAAAATGTTTTATATTTAAAATATGGGAATGGTTAATACAACCAAAATCCTAAAACTAATGCATATATAATAAATTTACCAAAAGGTATCTTTTTATCGTAAAATCATAAAACTTGTACATTTATAATAAATTTACCCAAAATAATTTTTGACATAAAAAACTGGCAAACGCCAATACATTTTACAAAATTTTTACCTCATTTAATTTCTATTAAATTGGTTTTATACCAGGAAAAATCTAACTACACCCATCAAATGGTTCGAGTCAAGTTGGGTTTGGATAAGATCAAAAAATGATATGACACATACTCATTTATAATGGGTTGTAAATGGATCCATAATATGCCCATTTAAGTCATTTGTTTAGGCCATTTCATTATGTAAATACATTAAAAAGGGCCCACGGAATTTGATGTGGTTCATTTATGATAAATTTCAATAATTTTGAATTATTAAATGCATTTTAGATCCATTTAGATAGGTCTTACAATTACCAGTTCACGAGGGCCATGATTTTGTTTTGAGACCTAAGATGGCAATAGTCCTTCATTGGTTACCTACTTTGATTCTCGTGATGGGCATTACTAAAATGTCTACTCTTGTATATACCACACGTACATAAATTTTTGCTCACAATAGAAATCATGTCAACTAATAATAAACAAATTTATTGGTTTTATTATATTAACGTTGAATTTTCATGTGTTCTTAAGATTGACATGTAAACGTCCAATCCACATCCTATAATTTCGCATCTCATGGTACTAATAATCCAAGTGAAGCCGTTAAACACTTAACCCACCGTTTTCCAATTTTTACCGGGAAAAAAAAAATTAAATTCTGCGAAAAACGAGGGCCATAATCCCATTATGCCCGCCACACCACCGTCGAATCACGTGGGACTCGAGAACATCGCTGTGGAATTCAACGGTCGCGATTCGTCTCCAACGCGACCGACTCATCAGCCTCTTGTGATTTCCGCCGTCGGGGGCCTCGGGATCCCGACGACGGTTGGTCAACCCGCTGGACTCTCGCTCGCTCCGAGTCCGGGCCTCGCTTCGCTGTCGAGGCAGCGCGTATGTAATACCGCCAGAAAAGTGGTTGAACTTCCCCGGCTCCAGCATGCACTGCCTAACCGGAGAGAGCTCTTCGCGAAGGATCGAGAATTCTCGTTCCGTCGGCCGGCTTCGCGACTCCCGTCTTCGTCGAATCCCTAGAAGCTCCGGCGGAGGTTTTCTGCAGTCCCGCGCCGATCGCCGGGAAATGGCCGCGAACGGAGACGCGCCGGAAGTTACGCGCCGAAGAAGAAGAAGGCCCCCTCCGAGGATGACAAGAGGCGGCCTTGTTTGTGCTGTTTTCATTTTCCTTTTTCCTTTTTTTTTTTTTTTGTTGTGGATTTTCTGGAGTGAGGTCGGTTGCCGTTGACTGTGATTGAGCCGGGCTCTGTTTTTTGATTCAGGAGGAAGAAGATGGTGCCTGGGGCCTGATGAAAGCCGTGGTGAGACCTGGAGGGGGTGAATCCACGCCCTCCGATGGCGATCAGGTTAGTAACACTGTGAGCTGGTGTTTGATTGCATGTGTTTCTGTTGCATTGGTTCCTTTTCCGGCCTGGCATTGAATTGCCTTTGTTGGTGTGGTGAGCGTAGCTGAAACTGGATGAATACGGCTTTGGCAATTGCGGTGTGCGCGGCTGTTTTTAGAATAGGAATTACAAAGTAGAAATGGAACTCCCAAGCAAGACGCTGTGCTGCTGATCCTGATGTTAGATTCTGGTGTATGTGCGTTTGTGGTCGGCTGAGGTTGATGAAGCCTGCATTCGATTTACATGATAAAATGACGATTTGGACTTGATTTGGGTTTGCGGATACCAGTGATACACACTTACGTACGAATAATTGTTGTAAACATTATGTCCACTTGTCGAGAGAACAGATAGCGAGGCGCTTGTTGATTCTCTTGTTTTACAAAACAAAGGCGAATGTATAACTGCTTTTCAAAACTCGATTACAAAACAAAGATGATTATGGAAATGGCATCTGCTTCCTGAAAGTCGATTAGAGCACATTAATACAATACCTGCAGCCACTAACATGTACTGTTATCATTAGTTGGTCAAGGCACTATTAATTTCTATTTAACATATTTGTTGATGATCAGCTCATCCATAAAGAAAAAAGTTACTAAGGTTGCACCTGACTCTCTCTTTCAAAGAAAATTTAGAAAATAATTTAGGTACACCCAGTGAAGTTTGAATACGTAACCTCGTGTTGTTTCCAGAGAAAATATCTCTGACAAAGTAAGTCGAAACTATACAAGTGATGCTGGCAGTAGTCAATAGGAATCATTGCTTTTCAGCAGTAGAGATTACTGAATGGAATATGGTGGAGTTACGAACCAAGGCATGTTGATCTGATTCAAGCATCCCTGCCACGATACTTGCGACAGCTGACTATGTTGTATTTGAGGCTTTTAGCATGGTTGCTTTCAGAACACATGCCAGATATCGCTGTTGCTTTGTATACTTTTCTCATTATATTATTAGTGGAGTCATTGAGTGGTGTCAAATGTTTTCAGGTCATCTATCATTGCACCATTCGAACACTTGAAGGAGTGGTTGTTCAATCTAGCAGATCAGAATTTGGAGGTTTGTTGATTGTATACTTCAATTGGACAATAGTATCTTCTTTTTTTTCCCATGATTTCTCCTCCTATTGGGCAATAACTTGGTACTTATAAAAGATAGGGTGCTAACACGATGCCTTTCACATTATTTATCCTATGCACATAGGTTGATTTGTTTCAAATGGCTGCTCTGGATTTATCAGGAAATCCACAGTTAATGTCTCTAGCTTCTAAAAACACCTGACCATACCTACTTCCATCGAGTTCTTCAATGATAGCTCATGTGATTGAAAGTAACGAGGTTATCTTCTGTATTACAATTATATATCAGCGACTCCTAGGTTGACCATTGAGTTAAAGCTGCCCTTTTAAGGATTTCATGTGATGGGCATTTAGCTGAAAATTTATTTGCTTTCAGGGAAGGGTATCCCGGTGAGACAGGTTCTCGGAAAAAGCAAGATAATATTGGGATTGCTAGAAGGAATCCCTACAATGTTGAAGGGTGAAGTGGCAATGGTACAATGCTTCCTTTTTCTATAAGGTTCTGTTTTCATCTTACATCAAGTTGAATTTGCTGGATTTTTTCATTTCCTATCCCTTCCCAAACATTATGAGGCAAAAGATGCAAGAAGGCAGAAATTGAAAACAGGACTATTAGTGTTGTAATCAATAGAGACTATAGATTAATTGGCTGCCAAGTCTCGGATACTTTCTCTATTGGGAAGAAGCAATTGAGACAATTGTTGGCTTGGAATTTTCTATTTTGCTAATTAGGTTGAGATGGTTTGAAAGGAAAGTGGCTGTGCAGGTGGTTCTTTGAGATATTGCCCCCACTTTCAAATAAAATAATCAGAATGGTTTTGATGCTATGCTTTTTTTTGGCAGTTCAAAATTAAGCCACAGCTGCACTATGGTGAAGACGATTGTCCCATACAAGTTTCTAGCAGTTTCCCAAAGGATGATGAGCTTCATTTTGAGATTGAAATGATGGATTTCTTCAAGGCCAAGGCAAGCAAATCTGCTTTATGTTTGCTAGATCTCAGATGTTTAGTATTTATTTTACATATAGGTATGGTGACAAGAAGTAGCTTCAAAATATTAGTGTGAAACAGATCCAATTCTTAAGGCTTTCCAGTTTTCAGTGGAAACTTATATATGGCTTTACTAATAAGTGTTCTAAAATGATAGGTAACTTCATTGTAGGGAGAGCTCAGATGAAGGAAGATAAGAAAACAAAGAAAGTTTGGCATTGCTTGTTGGTTTCTCAGATTATATAGATATTAGAGAAATATGACAAGAGAACCTTTATCTTGGGTTCATTTTTTTCGACAGTGCAAATAATCTCCGCCATTTAGTAAAAATATTCTTTCTGCTTGCCTCATGTTGATTCTGGACCTCCATCCTCCTTTCTTTGCTATCAGTATCTGTGCATGCTTGTGTGGATGGATAAATAAATATTTAAATTAGTTGAGTGGGCACTGCGCTTGCACACTTGCGTGTTTGGGTCTGGGGTGGTTTGCTTGCACGTGCATGTATTTATGTATTAATCTTAGCGAAATATAGCCTTTCTAAGCTATTTCAATGGCACTACTAAATTATTGATCGTCAGAATTGTCTTGTTTTATTTTCAGGTCATAACTGATGATTTGGGGTTGTGAAGAAGGTACGAAGAACCATGAGAATGTCCATTTTTTTTTCAAATAAGCGAAGTTAAGATGAAAAAAAACTATTTGGATGCTAAAAGTCTTGTAGAGCTTTATATGAAGACAAGCATTTAATTTACTGGCATTCCAGGGGAATTTGATATTTTGATTGTTTTAGTCTATCATGCAGTGTAATTTCGTTTTCTCTTTCAAATGTATATAAAACTGAGGTTAAACAACACATACTGATATCCAGCTATACATTTGCATTTTGCTGTTCTCTCCTTGTTTCTCAGGAAGGGTATCCTACCGAGTAACCTCGTTTTATCTTTCAAATGTGTATGAGGATAAACTGCAGATAGGCATATCAGTTATTTCAGATCCTTCTCCTATTTTCACTCTCCTGTAAAAGTGGGACTCAAAACGACCAATGTGGTTTGTTATTAATACCATGCCATCTAGTCAAGATGTCTGATTGATTGACAGGTACTTGGCTTAGTTGTTGATTAAAAGTTTATGGACTAGATGTTGCATCTTCATATGCAAAGCAATGGCGCACTTAAAATGTTAAGAGACTCTGGACATGTGTATGCAAGAAATTTAACTAAAGTGGGGGAATTAACAAAGTTTACTTAAGAAGGTAGTACAGAGCCAGGAACGACATACATGATCCATGACTGCATCGCAGTATTAGCATCTCACCAAAGATGGACAACCAGGATCAATACTGCAGTTATCAATTTCTTTACTATAGAAGTATATGAGTGAAACTATGTACAAAGTGATGATCATTCATTGTCTTCACAGGTGATTGAGGAAGGGCAAGGTTGGGAATCACCAAGAGAACCATATGAAGTAAAAGCTCGGTAATATTTTACATTTTAGTATGCTAAATTTCAGATCGATTGGGGTGGTATTTTGATGACACAATTGAATCCAGGATATCTGCAAAAAACAGGTGATGGAAAATTGATCCTTTCACATGAGCAAAAAGAACCATACTTCTTCACTTTTGGAAAGTCTGAGGTTGGTTTTATGCAATTAAATTAAATTCTATACTTTGGCATGTTTTGGTTGGTTGCTGTTGTAATACATTCCTTACAGATTTGTTATAAAGATTCCTACCTTAGCCATCATATATATTTCGAACAGGACTGGTTACCTCATGCAATAGAGCAAAGATATCACTAGTCATGCACTAATTTTCCGCTCCTTTTAGGTTTCAAAGTATGTTTTTCATAGCTTCATCTTCACATGCTTTGTATAGTCACTATTCTGTTTACTCTATATGCAGGTACCAAAAGGCCTTGAGATGGGTATAGGAACAATGGCAAGGGGAGAGAAGGCAGTAATATATGTCACCTCTCAGTACCTGTCTGACTCTCCACTCTTGCATCTAGAAGAAGGTACTGAAGAAGTTCATTTTGAAGTAGAACTTGTCCACTTCATCCAGGTAATTTTTTTCCTCTTGTGCGAGTCATATTTTGTTCATGCTTCCGTGTTGCTAAATGTATAAGCTCTTGGACTGGTGATAAGAAGATTCTTAGGTGGTGATTCTCCTCTAGTGTTACTAGTATATGTGCGTTGCTTTGCTCATATGTTGCCCTTAATGCAAAGGGAGGGTTTCTAAATTAGTCAGCAATTCTGGCACTTAGAATATATCTGTCCACACCGTCTGCATGCATGCATTGTTTCTTCTGTTTTCATCTAAGTTATGCTATCCATATTGCTCCTTTGGTGTTGTTAAGATTACTTCTCATTTTTCCCCCCAAAAATCAGCATTCACTCTTAGATTTAATCCATGTTGTCACTCCTTAATACTTTGGTTGCTCGGGCACCTGTCTGCTGATATATCTTGCATCATCGATATGTCATTTGCAGCATAACTTGGAAACTCTGCTATC
The DNA here is from genome assembly GCF_016545825.1 of Eucalyptus grandis. Taxonomy (NCBI): domain Eukaryota; kingdom Viridiplantae; phylum Streptophyta; class Magnoliopsida; order Myrtales; family Myrtaceae; genus Eucalyptus; species Eucalyptus grandis. Next base: position 6,724,014 of record NC_052614.1, on the reverse strand, counting down.
GTGTCTGATTGAACGGATAGTTCAGCAGAGAAGCTGTGCCAATAGTGTCATGATTTATCGTGGCCAATTTGTTGATGTTATGGGATTTTTCCAATAGACAGGCAAGGATATGCTTATATGTAATTCTCTAGCTCCATTGACAGGTAAGGGACATGCTTGGAGATGGACGGCTAATAAAACGCCGGATTCGTGATGGAAGAGGTCTGTTTTTAAAGATGTTTCCTCTACAACTAAATTTATAGACTGATAGAATTGCTACACTGTTTAAAATTATGATGGACATGTCAAGAAAGATAATTAAAAGATAATGAAAGTAAGAAAGCTATTCAGGTTTCATCAGGTTCTCTTGGGCAAATACTAGTTCTATCTTGTCTCTTTTGAGTTTTACTTTGTCTCCTCTATTTTTATGCCCTTCTACTTACTTTCATATGTCTTGCTAATCGTGACCTATATTTGCCACCTGAAACATTCCTATCTAATTTGGCATATACATTTAGGTGAATTTCCTATGGATTGCCCTCTCCATGACAGCCAACTGCAAGTCCATTACAAAGGATGCTGCTTAATGAAGAGAAAACAGTTTTTTATGATACTAGAGTTGATAATGATGGTCAGCCTTTGGAGTTCGGCTCTGGAGAAGGCCTTGTGAGTCATTTGTTGTATTCAAAAATTGATTATTGGTTAAACGAATAGGGCTTAAGTCTGGAATAAGATCTCACTGTGTCACCATAATGTGGGTGGCAGGCTTACTTATTCTAAATTGCAGTGATTTTAATATTTGATAGGTGCCTGAAGGATTTGAGATGTGTGTCCGCTTGATGCTGCCTGGAGAAGTTGCTCTTGTCACATGTCCCCCTGATTATGCCTATGACAAATTTCCAAGGTTCACTTTCCAACTTAAGTAAACCAATCTCAACTTGCTTTATGTCAGATATCTGACTGGTACTACTAGTGGGCAATTTCTTGACTCTATTCGTCTCAGTATTCTCCTCGACTGCTACTGATAACTGGCCTTTGTTTTTCCATCTGATTAGGCCAGCTAATGTTCCTGAAGGTGCTCATGTCATATGGGAAATTGAGCTTCTCGGTTTTGAAATGCCACAGGTAATTTGCATATAATCTTTGGAATCATATTGGTTGATTGTAGATCTGTTATGAGATTCGGCAATCTAACTTCCCTATAAAAAGATACAAGTATTTTTGTAAAATTATTTTTTCTGGCTGTTAAATGTTGGACTGTACAGCTGTTTATGTCATCACTGGATTTGTTAGAAAACTATTAACAGATCAACTAAGAACTCAAAAGGGTGCTGGCTACTAGTTGTGCTGGGAACCTTCCTGTTAGAGAGAAGATTGAATGTTAAAAATGCGAGCAAATTGTATATCTGCCTGTGATGCATGAATCTCATGATTATCAGGAATTTGCATATGTTCTTCTAATTCCTTAAACGTTATTGTGAGATATTAATGTGATCTTCTAGCATATTCGGAAAATAAAAATAAAAATGCAAATGCTTACCGTCAACAAACTTGGAAGCATCTAGGTTGCTATTGTGGACGTGACTTTTCAAAGGTATGTGCATGGGCAATAGGGGTTCACATCCCTCATCAAAGGAAAAGGGGTTATGTCAGAGTTTTTTTTAACATGATTAGAGTTCCGTTTGAGTTATTTCCATCTGATAATGATGTTGTGGAAAAGTTGCTAAATGAGAACCCTTTACCAACCCCAAATCAGTATAAACATATAAACATGGAGTCCTGAGTACCAGTGGAGGCCCTCTTCTTGCTATGAACAGTTTTACTTATATTGTGCTGTTGACTTTATTGCAGGACTGGACAGGTTTGAACTTTAGAAGTATAATGGATGAAGCAGAGAAGATCAGAAGCACGGTATGGCATTTTCTTATTGACAAGTGCTGCTTCGTCTTTTTGCATACGTTTGAAGGTCAAAGAAGCTCAATGGAGTTCAGCAAGAATACATAAGAACTTTAAGTCTTTACATCCCATTGTGTCATCAAGACTTTGTGCATTCTCAAGTAAACGTTTAAGTTTTCAAGTTTGTAATGGGCAGGAAGAATACATCACTATTGACTTGATTATTCATAAGCTGATCTGCTGTTACTTTTTGCATTGAAAAGACAGGACGACACAAATGCACTTAGATGTTGATGTAAATCTACAAAGATATATTATCCCTATGCACATGGAAAGTCCTGTATTTTTATTTATATATAAGTTAGTATGCTTTCATAGGTGCATGCATTCTTGTCGGGAAGATGCCCATCAGGAATGGATGGGTAAGGTCCCTAACAGGGTAGAAGTTGGAATTAGTCGCTGCCCATGTACTTATGCATTTTCTTACAGAATGTTTTACAGCTTTCTATGCTAGATCTGCTGTATAATTTAGAGTGCATACATTATTAACCCACTCTATCTATTTTTGACATATAACAAAAAGATATTCTAGAAAACGTTTACTGAGTTTTTAAATCCTTATTCTTAACTGTCCACCAGTTGTCTTCAGCAGTCTGATGCGTGGTCATAGAATTTAAAAGCTATGGAAATTTAATTAAAACAGGCAGTTGAAATTTAGGAAAGTATGCAACACAGGAGCCATAATGGGTCACTGTTTGGGAATAGTTTGGACACCTTAGGGTGTGCATGACAAAATTTCTGGAACAGAAATTGATTTCTGGCTAAAAATTGATTTCTCAAAACTTCTCAATTTCTATTTTAGAAATCGAGAAGTTAAAAATTTTAGCTTCTGATTTTTTTTTCAATCTATTTCTGGAATAGAAATCTATTCCAGAAATAGAAAAATCAAATTGCGTTACCAAACGGATTTTTTGTTCAAAACTTGTTTCTGGGAATAGAGAAACAAAGAAATAGAAATTTTATCATGCGCGCCCTTAGCGTTCATGGCTTTGAGATGGTTCTTTTATTCAAAACATTTTGTGCATAAGTATTTATTTCAACTGGTATGAAACTTGTCTTAAAAAAATTGCGCCACAAGTCCTAAACCTTATGCGTAGAATGCAATGCTGTCTTACAACTTGTATTAGAAAGTGCCATGAAGGAGGTCGTGTGGGCAATTTTCAAGTTATATGTTGGCAATTTTAGGAAATGTTTATCAAGAGGACTTGATTGCACTTTTTAAACTAGGTTTAGGACTTAATTGGTCCTACTGAAAGGGTTAGGACTTGATTGCATTCCGTACACTAGATTTAGGATTTCCAGTGCACTTTCTTCAACTTCTTCTGTTGGATTCGTTTTGTTATAGTCATAAAACTCCCGCATGCATTCGAGCCCGCTCTTTGTCCAAGAGAGTGTGTGAACGTACATGAATAGAGTGTGGAAAACTGCCCTTTGATGCATAGAGTGTGGCTGCTTTCCTTCATGCTATTCCTTATTGCATGTTTTCTCTTTGATGAGGACTTAAGGGAGTATGTGAACAAGTACATATTACTTTTTAACATAAATGGGTGGCTGCTTTCCTTCATACTATTCCTTATTGCATGTCTTTTCTTTGATGGGGACTTAGGCTTAAACTTCTCAATTCTGATATGTTCCATCTACTTTTGTTGGTTAAACTTTTTCAGGGGAATAGGCTCTTTAAAGAAGGAAAATTTGAGCTCGCTAAGGCCAAGTATGAGAAGGTGCCTGTCCATTACTTGCATTACCTTTTGCATTGATTGTTTGACTTTAACATGAAAGGAAAATTTGCATGAATCCTTGGGCATATTTCCGATTGTCTCCTTCATTTGGAAGAAAATGAATGCTGTAGTAGATACGTGCTGAAAAACTTATCACTATAGCACTGTCAGAAGTTTCTCTCACACTGACAACCCCATGACTCAGTGTCTTGTTTTGTGTAATTAGAAATCACGTTTCCCTGAAACATGGGAAAGCTTTTCGCAAATTTTACTGTCCTATGAAAAGCATATGACATGTATTTGGAAGCCTTCTGATCATCAGATTGTGGCGCTGGTGTAATAAATTGGGACCCCATCCATATTGAGAAATTTTAGGAGATTAGAATTCTGGAAATCTTTAAAATAGGTAGGAGAGGGAAAGACCTTTTAAATAGGATTCTATTCACTATATTTGAGACGGACTTTGTTGCAGGTGCTTCGTGAATTTAATCATGTCAACCCCCAAGATGATGAGGAAGGGAAAGAGTTTCTGAACACAAGGGTAAGTATTAGAAATAGTTCCCTGTCTGACAATGGTCGAATTTTAATGGAACTTTCTTAGTTTGCATTCCATCGACATTCTCTCCCCTCTCTGTTGATAGATCTCTCTATGATACATTTATTAACCACCTGTTCTTGAATAAGATATGATAACATAAGCTAAGCAAACTCTGACTGATGTTTTTTTTTTTTTTTTTTGACAACACAGAATCTCCTGCATCTCAATGTTGCTGCTTGTTATCTGAAAATGGGTGAGGCCAAAAAGTCTATCGAGGCGTGCAACAAGGTGACTGTTAATTCATGTGTCCTATACACTTCACGTGCTCTATAGGAAATGAAGAGATGTTCTTCTATTTTCTATTTGATCATTTCCTGGCATAGTTGGGCTCGTCAAAACTTTATTTCCTACAGTTTAACCCTCAAGCTTCCATGCTTTGCGTGCTAACTACGTTTAAATTTTACCTGGTAAATCTTTTTTTCTGCTTCTGATCTTTTAGTACCTGTATTGACATAAAGAATCTTTTACTGTATTGTTTGTTGTAGGAGAGTGTTTTATTCTTTTCACAAGTTAAGCATAGCTGGTGTATATTCTGCTGCTCCATATTCGGCAACGAAGATTCATAGAAAATACATCTGCTAATGAAGGTTATAGATTCAGTCAATAGAAAGAAACTTATAAGGCTATAGTTGTTTGTGGTCCCTACTTTGCCAGTTTTCATTTAGGATTTTGAAATAATCGTAATTGAACCCACTTTGTAAAAATATTTGGCAGCTTTGACCTTTAAGATCCATAGTGCAGAAGCACATGTATGAACATAAAGCCACTGTTGGCTTAAGAAAGCATTAAGAAGGTAGCTTTACTCAATTTCGTGCTCAAGTTGGCTTGTATGCACTCTTTGGACTCCCACCTTGTCTGGCCTTGATTCAATGGTTTTGGACATCATTGAGGTCAAGTGCATATGTGAAACTACATCAGTATCTTGGAAGCTGTGAATGGATCAGGTGTCAGATACAGAGCATCTCATAGTATGACTTTTGGCTTACCTTTTGCTGAGTGGTTACTGTTTTGCATCCTGAAATCTTTGGATATTTGCCCTGCCCTTCAAGGAAGTATGTTTACATGCCTGGGTTAGTTCCCTGAGTTTTGTTGCTGAGGAAATGAAATGCCATGGTCAAAACTTTGCTGCTGTTACCATGGAATTGTAGGTGAAGAAGGATTGAGGGTAAAGCTTATCAAAGATGCAGAACCGGGTGACGCTGCTGCTTTTTTTTTTTTTTTTTTGGGGGTTTGGGGAGGATTAGGTTGGTTGCTCATGTTTCAAAATGTCTATGGCTAATCTAGCCTAACTGATTGTTATCTTCATTGCATTAGGTTGTCACTTAGTTTTGAAAGTACTCTAAGGTTATCTGTCTCTTGGTCTGTGAAGTGAAATCGATACCACAAACAATTCTACGCTTCCGTGATAATGTGGCCATGCCAAATCTACTCATTAAAGTTGTGGGTGCCATAATTTTTTAGGGCATGTCTTGCATTTTACAAAGTTTATGAACCAGCTTAATCAGGTTCGATTAGTTGGAAAAATTTTGGTGTTTGCTCGGCAAAAATTCACTCCCTCAGTCTGCAATTCTTACAGACATTTGTATAGATATTTTTTAAGGTTTATTTGTTTGAGTTGAGCTTAGTACTTGCTCCCTGTAGGTCTTGGATGCAAGTCCAGCACATGTCAAGGCTTTATACCGCCGTGGAATGGCCTATATGTCAGCTGGAGATTTCGAGAAGCTAGAGCTGATTTTAAAGCGGTAAGCAATCTCTTCAATCAGCAGGTTTTTGTGTGTGTGTGTGTCTTTTCTTTTTGATGAGTTCTTTTGGATGTGGTCAGATGATAACTTTCGACAAGTCCTCCGAACCCGATGCAACTGCAGCTCTCCTGAAGCTGAAACAAAAGGAGCAGGTCAGAGTAGCTCTTTTACTTTGTTCTTGTATCTTTCATCAAGTGAAATTCTTTTCGAGGGTGATGAATGAACCCTGCACTATAACAAGCAGGAAGTGGAGAGGAAGGCCTGAAACAATTCAAAGGGCTCTTTGATAAGAAGCCAGGAGAGATTGCTGATGCCGCAATTGAAGGTACGGAAGAACATGACGGTATTGTTGAAGCTCCGACGGGTGATGGCAAAGTGGAACCGGGTGCAGATAATGCACGGGAAATGCCTGAATCTGAAGATGAATCTGAAGATGCATCCCCTCGAACGAGCTGGTTTTCTCACTTCTGGCCCACCGGTAGAAGGTTATTTACTGCTCTCGGCTTAGAAAGATGCTCCATACTGTAAGTTCCTTCAGAACCCTAGTGTGTCCCTCCCCTCCCCACGAATGCGGGGACGAGTTCCGATTTTGAATCAGCCTCAAGGGAATTTCTCTCGTCAGATTAGTAGTGCCGGAGTGAACGGTGCTTATAATCACGCTACTGCATATTTTCTTGAATTGTCGCTCTAATCTGTGACCGACCAGGAAAATGAGCAAATTATTTTCCTTACAGTTTTATTCGTTTTAAAAATGAAAATTTCAGCTTTCTCACATCCTTACAATTTGTTCCGCTAGTTTCCTTCCGGAGGGAGTTAGATGTCTTGGTCATGCTCTGTATTCGTGATGAGCACTCGTATAGCTCCGCTCCGCATCAGTCCCTTTTTTTTTTCCTATATTTAATAACTTGCGATTTGTTGGATTCCAAGTAGAGTTTCGTCCATACAAAAACTTGGGCTGTCCTCATATTCTCATGAATTCAGAGGCTAGCCAACGGAAGGGAGAGACGTGGTTGGAAGAAATTTTTTTACTTTTTACATTAATGCTTTTTAATGGCGGATTTACATCACTGAAGTTTCATAATAATTCATGCTCCGGAAAAAAGGTTAAAACGGGTGGTTACCAACCTAATTGGTCAACCACTCAACTTTAAGTACTAGCATGCAAGTGTGTGCATTCGGCAGTGCAAAGTCATTCAACTTTTAGATGAGCAAGCCTTGTGGATGCGATTTTTGATACGAGGTTATTACGGGAAACCATTGCTTTTGGTTGAGCATGTCCGACTTGGTTAAAAATTTAGAATGTAGAAAATGTCGTCGCATTGATTGGATGACAGAAAAAGAGTAGAACTACAAAGGGTGATCATGAATTATCATTCAGGAAGGAATTCAAAATTAATTGAGGATGGGAAACGATTTCACAATCACAACATTAGCCACAATTATTAGCCCTAATCTAAACTAGAAGTAAAAGCATCATTATATAAATATATGATAAATGACTTGAAGCTAAAACCCAAAACTAAGATAGACCTGTAGCTGAAAAAAGCAAATCACTTGCAAAATTACAACAAAAAGAAAACCAAAACCAAGCTTGAAACACAGTTCAAGTCAAAGCTCGACGCAAAGTTTGGTGCAAGTCGAAGTTTCACTTATCGGAATTTGATATATTGCTAGTTCCCTTAGCATTTGGACCCAAGGGGAAGTAATCCCGTACTCCATCAGGCAAGACATCACTAAAAGACCTCTTTCATCCTCGTTTTATCTCCCACTTGCAAAGAACGCCCCAATCTGACGTACGTGAAACGATGACAATAAACCGACGAAAGTTGACAGTGTAGCGCGGGAGATGGCAGGACCGAATTTTTTCATCCTCGAGCAATATTTCAGGAAATAATGGGCACAAATTTTTGCAAGCACAAGTTGTAATTTTTTTTATATGCAAGGCATGGCATCCAACGTCAGCATCAAAGGGTTCATAATTCACACCATCCTAAACCAAACAAATGGAAACCATTATATGCATAAAGACTGTCATCAGAGTGTCTGCGAAGTTGACATGATTCACACTGATGTTTTTGTCATTGTCCTGTTAATGACAAGCATGTTCTTTTGCTCCTCTCCGAGAAAATAGGCGGTCTTCGATGCCAAGATTGGAAAGTGAGAGCACCTCGCTATTTCGTCACATCAAAAGTGGCACGGAGATTGGATATCATGACTGGACATTCTCCTTTCTCGTCGTACTCAGCAATCTCACCCCCTGATAAGTCAATATTCTCAAATAACGTTCCCTCCAACTGCACAAAGGAAAATTTAAAAGGCGAAAAATATGAGTCAGACTGTTGATGGAAGCATTTTTTTCCCCTCGTCTAAACATGTTTTGAAAGCAATTCGTAGAACTACTCAAATGTCATCCGGGGAAGAGAGAAAATAAGCAAATGCTCTTTACTCATACTGAGTCTGAGACCACAGATCAAAACAGATGGCAGGGATGCACATGTTGATTCAATGGATATGATTGTTAATTGGCCTAAGAGTATGCACGCAGAATAAAGCAAACTCAAAACATATCTGGATTCATAGGTAAAAGAACCGGCACAATTGATAACAGAACAAACAAAGTGGAACACCCTCAATACAATTCAAACTATTGTACTCTCGGCATGGTCTAAAACCTGACAGACACAGGATTTGTTGATTCAATTCAGAGTTAAAAACTGATTGGGCATATAAAGCATGAGGCTTAGCACAAATAAGGAGATCGATACGATACTGATAATTCTGCAGATAAAAGCATGGAGAATAACACTCCAAAATGATTAAAAAAACATCAATTAGGTATCTGTAACAAAACTGTACATGGTAGTAGCAAATGATATGTACCCAAGAACAAGAGAAATAGACAGCTGTGCTTCTCACATTGCTCTCGAAGACCATATTATAGGAACATAAGAACATATACATGCACATAGATGATGTCATAAATCATTCATAACCTCTGACCACGGTGAAAAAACACCTCTTCAGCAACGCGAGGCACAGAGAAAAAATCATATCCAATTAATCATCGGTTAAGAGAACTTACAGATTCAGCCTTCCAAAGACCAAGAAAAGAATATTCAACAGGTTCATAGCCTCTGCAGTCAAATAACATTAATGGTGCATATTTCCCCGATTCGCTGTCTTCCTGTGTCAATGGCCGACCTTGCCCAGGGATCATTGTCACTGTTCCATCCCTCTCACAGAACTTGCACTGTGAAGGAAAGGAATACATTCAGAGGATTATCAGCAAAATCAGATGAATCAGCCAAATGCTAAAAGATCCACTTATAATTAATTCAAGGACAGTCAAGTAGTCAAACTATCTAGATTGATAGTAGGAACTAATTGATAGATGCATTACTACATTTGAGGCTTTGAGCAAGCAACCGCCAAGAACCCTAATCTATTTAACAAACGATGGCCTCTGCACGGTGTAGGGATGACATGGGAATTACCTTTTGAACAAGATGAGTGGTTCCCTTGCTATTAGGAATCGGAAGGCTTTCACCCAGTGTCAAACACGTCTCCTTCTGAGTTACCTCGCCACACCTCCCGCATCTCAACTGAAAACAGGATCATTAGCAAACAAGGCAAACACAATTCCAGTTCTAAAATTGAAACCGCTGTGAAGGAGCAAATCCGGTTTACAATGCAGACAATGTGTTGATTTGATTGAGTTAACCCCATCTCCCTTCGTCCATGCTCATGCCATAAAATATTATCCGCCGCGCTAATGAAATATAAGATATCCAACGCATTCATTCGGTGAAAGGCACAAAGATTTCTACAATGGCAAGGATCATCATTGTTGGTGCTCGATTAGGAGGGCGCACATAGCTAAACACGGCAGGAGCTCATCAGACGACACGGAATTTCACAACAACAGCTCCAAACATCAGCGAATCAAGTACACAACTCAGTTCGCCACAGATTCTAATAAGAGTCAACAAGCGTGATCGCCAGACTAACCTAACTCAGGCACACACGCTCACCTCTGCAGGAACTACTTGTCAAGAGAATCACCGAGACAGGTACGGACGGAGACGAGAACGAAATGCGCACACGGTAAGGCGAGCAAGCAAGCAAGCTCGACGACAACGATCCGAAAATGACCAGCCGGAACCGGAGCAATCATCAGCTCGGAGCGGCCACGGAATCATCGCAAGGAGGAGGATGACCGGCAGGACTCGACCGGAACGAGAATCGGGAGCTCCGGCGACGCATCGGCGGGGGAAAAAGTTTCACGCGAGAAGAGCGGCGAAATCGAACCGGAGGACGGAGACTGACCTTGAAGAAGTAGGAGAAATCGGGATCGTCGCAACCGTTCTGAGGCTGGAGGTTGGTGAGGTTCTCGAGGTCGGCGGTGATCTTCAGCATGTAGTTCACCATTTTCGCTCGCTTCTTCTCTCTTTCCTCTCGAGCTTCAAGAACTTAACTCTCTCTGCAGTCTCTCTCTAGAGATATGAATATATGTGCTTGGAAATGAAGCGGGCGAAGCGTTGGGGGCTTTCTGTTGAATTCTAATTGTTCTGGGGCTTTCTGTCGATTTCTAATTGTTCTCCTTTTGTAGGGAAATTTCGCTTATGTCACTAGTCAATAAAAAAAAAAAAAAAAAAAGGCTTACTTACATCACCAAAACTTTGTTCAATAGAACTTTTAATTTTTTCAGAACATGTCTCGGATTTGATTTTGCTCTCTCTCTCTCTCTCCCTCTCTCTTTTTCTTTTTTCTTAAAAAAAATTATTTGATATAGATCTTTGCGGTGTATGTACTTTTATCTTTTTCTAATAAAAAAAATACATTGTCATTGCTATATATAATTGATGAAATGTAGATTTGCACATAACATTTCTTAATTATTTAAAATTTAAATAGCATAAAATCTTCAGGACATGATAGAAAGTATATTTCACTTTTGAAAAGCTTGAACGAAATAAGTCATACTCATAAAGCACTCGTACTCATTTGCACCCTGCCCCTTGAATATGAATTTTTCTCTTCATAAAGAAAAAGAACCATTCAAAGCACCTCTAAATGAATGAAAAGATATTTCATACGTGTGTATATATATATGTCTTCTCGATTTTTTAAAAAATTATAATGAATATCTGAATGGGGGTAAATGTTATTTTTTCAATTGTAATATAGATATAAAAATAGATACATTAAATGACGCACACCCTTAGATGGGTGGAAGAAGTAAGGAAGAAAAAGAGGGAGAATGGAGATCATGGAGATGGAGGTGGGAGAGTGATAAATGGAGACAAAATGAAGGTAAGAGAAATGTTACAATTAGAACACTGACCTCTTTATTAAGTGAATAATAAAAAAGTAATCGTGGCTATTTTTGCGAAATTCATTACAGATTTTGTTTAATAAAAGGAAAGGAGAAGGAAGTACAGAGGGAAAAAGAAGAAGAAAAATAACGTAAAGAGAAATGAAGAAGTGAGCTTATTGAGGGAAAATTATAGTGATCCAAGAGTTAGAATCTAATACGCCCGTGTAAGACATAAAAATACATGATGCGGAAGCCAGGATCAATTAAGACAAACCTCCAGCCATTGTTCTTGTTCACGTTCGTCAGAAAAACCTGAAATCAAAGAAAAATTGGGGACACTCTACTAACCCAATTCCCTCACGTACTGATGGTGTATTCTAAATGTGAGGATTTGTGTTAGACCTTATCATCACCCGTCAGAAATGAACGTACGTTCCTTTTTATATCCCGTCTCCCATCAAGACTGTTATCAAATGGGCGGTTGTCACGAAATGGTACGAAGCGTGGAAAAACTTTATGTCAAATAATCGCAACTTTAAGAGAAAATGTGGGTTTAAAATGTGGGATCACAAAAATAAATAACATTCTCCCACTTGATCCCATCATTTTCATTATACGGATTATTCAACTAATTCCACGAAAACTTTATGCTTAAAGAAAAGAAACAAAAACACATGGATCATGGCGACATGTCCTCTAAGAGTGAGTAATATCTTCCATGTATCACAATGCATCTTATTTCTTTAATGTCAGCCTATATGTGACAACATATCTTAATGAATAAACCCCATGTTTATTCTAGAACCAATGATAAATGTTATTCTCATAAACAACAAAATGTGTACACCAAAATTGAGAATTAACATTACAACTGAATAAGAGTTTCATACAACAAAAATTGTTCATATGTCGACAAATCACATGATGGGACCTATTCCCATACTAGTTACATGATTCTTATACTTCATTGGTGGCATGCCTTTAGTTAAAGGATCAGCTATCATCAATTCAGTGCTAACGTGTTCAATGACCACTTTATTCTCCTTAACACGTTCCCTTATGGCTAAATACTTAATGTCGATATGCTTACTTCGACTGCCACTTTTGGCATTTTTAGCCATAAAAACCTCAGCTGAATTGTCACAATATATTCTTAATGGCCTAGAAATAGAATCAACAATTCTAAGCCCAGCAATGAAACTCTTCAACCATACACCATGCGAGGTAGCCTCAAAACAAGAAACGAACTCAGTCTCCATAGTGAAAGCAGCAGTCAAAGTCTGCTTGGCACTTCTCCATGACACGGCTCCGCCAGCTAACATAAAAATGTATCCAGATGTTGATTTTCGTGAATCAACGCAGCTCGCAAAGTCCGCATTCGAATAATACATAAGCATGTAGTCTTTGGTACCTTGAAGGTATCTCATCACTTTCTTTGCAGCTCTCCAGTGGTCTAAACCTGGATTACTCTGATATATTCCCAACATTCCCACAGCAAAAGCGATGTCAGGTCGAGTGCAAACCTGAACATACATTAAGCTTCCAACAGCAGAAGCATATGGAATGTTGTACATTTGTTCCCTTTCTAGATCGTTCTTCGGGTATTGATTCAAATTGAACCTGTCACCCTTCACAATGGGTGCTATACTTGGTGAACAATCTTTCATCCGAAATCTCTCTAGTACCTTATTGATATAGGTTTCTTGAGATAGTCCTAAAATGCCTCGAGGTCTATCTCTATGGATCTTAATGCCAATGACATAAGATGCCTCACCCATATCCTTCATGTCAAAACTCTTAGAGAGAAATTGTTCCACCTCATGTAGCAACCCCTTATCATTGGTTGCAAGTAGTATATCATCCACATACAAGTACAAGGAAACAAATTTTGCTCCCATCGACCTTCCGGTATATACATTGATCCATGACATTCTCTACAAAACCAAATGAAGAGATGACATCATGAAACCTTAAGTACCATTGGCGGGATGCTTGTTTCAAGCCATATATAGATTTCTTAAGCTTGCACACCAAATGCTCACCTTTACTAGAGGAGAATCCTTCAGGTTGTTTCATGTAAACCTCCTCCTCTAGTTCTCCATTGAGGAACGCCGTTTTCACATCCATCTGATGTAATTCCATATCAAAATGGGCAACCAATGCCAAAACAATACGAAGAGAATCTTTCTTGGATACAGGAGAAAAAGTCTCCATGTAATCGATTCCTTCCTTTTGAGTGAATCCTTTGGCAACAAGTCTAGCTTTATATCTTTCAATGTTACCCAATGAATCTTTCTTAGTTTTGAAGACCCATTTACAACCAATGGCCTTCGCACCATCAGGTAACTCAACCAAATCCCAGACTTTGTTAGATGCCATAGAACTCATCTCTTCCTTCATGGCATTGTACCACAAATTGGATTTATCATTATCCATGGCTTGTGAAAACGTTTCGGGATCATTCTCAGCTCCAATATTGTAGTCAGACTCTTGTAAATACACAATATAATCACAAGGAATAGCCGATTTCTTTATTCTAGCAAATCTTCTCAATGTTGCATCAACATTCTCTTGAGGAGCGTGTTGCTCAACCGATTGTTCAACAGTTTCTGGTAATTGCTGAACAACTAGATCTACTAGATCAATATCAGCAGGTTGTGGAACTTCAACAATTGGTTGTTCAATAGCCGGCTGAACTGAAGGGGCATTATGAGCAACAACCAACCTTAAACTTGAGGTGGAAGGTTGAGTGTCTGAATGATCTTCCTTAGGAACAAGATCCCTTGGTCGATCGCTCCCACTGATCAAGTCATTTTCAAGAAATTTAGCATTTCTTGATTCCACAATCCTAGTGGTATGAGATGGACAATAAAACCTGTATCCCTTCAACCTTTCGGCATATCCAATGAAATACCCACTTATGGTCCTTGGGTCCAACTTCTTTTTTTGTTGATTATAAATTCTCACTTTAGACGGGCATCCCCAAACGCGCACATGATGTAAACTCGGTTTCCAACCCTTAAATAACTCAAAAGGTGTCTTTGGGACAGCCTTGGTCGGAACTCGGTTTAATATGTACACTGCCATCTTAAGTGCTTCAGTCCATAAGAATTTAGGAAGTTTGGAGCTGCTAAGCATACTACGCACCATGTTTAATAAGGTTCGATTTCTTCTTTCCGCTACGCCATTTTGTCCGGAGAACAGGCATAGTATATTGGGCAACTATCCCATGCTCTTGAAGAAATCTTGCAAATGGACCAGGTGCTTGTCTTCAGTGTATCTACCATAGAATTCTCCACCTCTATCTGATCTCACGATCTTATATTGCATTATTTCTCTACTTCCGCCTTAAATACCTTAAAGGCATCTAATGCTTCATACTTATTATGAATCAAATAGAGATACATGTAACGTGAGTAATCATCTATGAAAGAGATGAAGTATTTCTGACCACATGAGTCCATATCCGGACTACAAATATCTGTATGTATGATTTCTAATATTTATGTACTCCTCTTGGCACCTCTCTTTATCTTGTTAGTCTGCTTTCCCTTTATGCAGTCCACACAAGTATCACAATCAGTCAAATCTAAAATAATGAGTACTCCATCATTTACTAATCGCTTAATTCTTTCTATGGAGATATGTCCCAATCTCCGGTGCCACAACATAGAGGAATGTTCTTTCACAACACATCGTTTCATACCAGCTTTATCATGAACATGCATCGCATCATAATAGGCATTGTCTTGTAAATTAATTCGAAAAAGACCATCAAACATAGTACCACTCCCAACAATTTCAAATTTAAATGATAAACAGAAGTTTGAATCTGAAAAGTTAAAAAAGTATTCCAAAGGTACAAGTCTTGAAACTGAAATTAAGTTTCTAAAAAAACTAGGAACATAAAAGGTCTTTTCCAAATCTAAAACAAAACCACTATTGAGAACTAGTCTATATGTCCCAATAGCTTCCACATGCGAACGCATCTTGTTTCCTGAATAGATGCTTTGTTCACTTCCCACTGGCTTCCTGTGGTTTTGAAAATCCTGCAAGAAATTCGAAATATGGATTGTAGATCCAGAATCAATCCACCAAGTGTTGTGACTTACATCACTCATATTAGATTCATAACAAACACAAGAGATTGGATTACCTTTCTTCTCAAGCTAGGCCTTAAATTTGACACAATCCTTCCTTATATGCCCCTTCGTTTCTGTAAGAAACACTTGGATTCTTTCTTAATGTCAGCTTTGGGAGGTATTTTACCTTTTCCCTTATGCTTGCCATAGCCCTTATTCTTTCCTTGTGTTGCCAAATGAGCACTTTCTCCTAATTTCATAATCAGTCTTTCTTCCTCTTGAACACACATGGTCATGAGTTCATTAATTGACCATTTATTCTTATGTGTGTTATAAGAGATCTTGAAAGGTGCATACTGTTGTGGGAGAGTGTTCAGAATATAATACACAATGAAGGATTCAGATATCTCAACCTCAAGGTTCTTAAGCTGAGCTGCAATGTTCCTCATTTGCATGATGTGCTCACGCACACCTCTAACACTAGTGAGCTTCAATGATGAAAACTTCATAATCGGGTCATGGCATGCGCCTTCTCGAACTTTCAAACGCGCATCTATGGCCTCCAACAAAGCCTTAGCATTGCTATGCCGAGCAACCGAACCATGAATACTAGGAGATATCTTAGCTCTTATAAACATGGCACAAACGCGGTTGGACCGCTCCCATTGGTTATAAAGAGCTATCTCACTGGAGTGCTCGAATCAAGAGTAGGTGGTTCGACTTTCCTTATAGCATAGTCAATGTCCATCCACCCCAATTGAAGAAGAACTGACTCCTTCCAAACTTTATAGTTCTCACCATTCAGTATGGGAACATCAAACTTAAATTTAGAGAAATTCACAGGTTGCGAAACTCCATATCAAATAATCATGCTTATGTCACAAAATTTGAGGCAAATATAAATAAATCATGTTTTACCAATGTAAACATGTCACAATATGAATCACATAACATAAAAACTACCGTGGGCTAAGTTTTTAATTTAAATAGATTCATAATTACTTCATGAAGAAACTATCATATTATATGCCTTTTTCTTAATCCCTGTGGGTAAATTAAGAAAAATAATATGATATTTCATCATAATTAATCATATTAATATAATGAAAATTCCTGTGGGATAAAATTCATCATATTAATATAATTAGTTACAATCAATGTCCATTTCTAAATATGATCCGGAGGCTCTTAATATATAATTTAATTAATTAAAGATCCTGTGGCCACTCTCTAATTAATTAATTATATAGACCATTGGACATTTAATTTCATGTATAAAATGACATAATAAATAAATACATCAAGGGCAGAACAGTAAATAAATAAATTGGCCAAGGGCAAGACTGTAAAAACATGAAAAATTTTGGGGCAAAAGTGTAAAAAGGAGCTGCGAGTGGGAGACGACAGGCGCGTGCCAAGCACGCGCCAGAATCCGCGCGGGCGCGCGCCGTTCAGCGCGCAGGCACGTGCACGCGCCTGGCAACTACCACAAGCGTGGATCCCACGCGCGCAGCGGTTGAGCGCGCGTGAGAGCGCGTGGCGCGTGGATTCCACGTGCCTGCAACCGCAGCGCGCACGTAGGCTCCACGCGCCTTCTTCCTCGCGAACAGAAGCCTTTCCGTCGGTTCTTCCGCCATTTTCAGCCGCGATTTCACCACCGTTTCTTCTCCGGCAGCCCATCTAAGACCGAAATAAATTATGGGTTTTGAAGAGCATGCCGGCACGACTACATGGGTTCAAGTTTCGGCGAAAATGACGAAGAAATAAGCCCCAAATCATAAGAAAATTCCCAAAAACACAAATCCTCAACCACCGCGACTTCCGCCGACCGATTAGCCTCCGGCGAACACCAATATACCGGAAAAAAACTCATGGCTAACGTTCCTCATGGCGGTGCGACCATATGGGTCCGAAATCAAGGGGTGGGTCGCGGAATTTGCTCGGAATTTGCGAGTTTCTCTCTTGGCCTCAAAATTCCGAGTTACTGTTCATGCTCAAAAAATGCCCGAAAATACACCAAAAAATACAACAAAACAAGGCAGAGGCACTAAACACGCTCTAATACCAAATATAAGACATAAAAATACATGATGCGGAAGCCAGGATCAATTAAGATAAACCTCCAGCCATTGTTCTTGTTCACGTTCGTCAGAAAAACCTGAAATCAAAGAAAATTGGGGACATTCTACTAACCCATTCCTCGCGTACTGATGGTGTATTCTAAATGTGAGGATTTGTGTTAGACCTTGTCATCACCCGTCGAAAATGAACGTACGTTCCTTTTTATATCCCGTCTCCCATCAAGATTACCAAATGGGCGGTTGTCACGAAAGGGTACGAAGCGTGGAAAAACTTTATGTCGAACAGTTGCAACTTTAAGAGAAAATGTGGGTCTAAAATGTGGGATCACAAAAATAAATAACAGCCTGTTCTAATAAGGTTAATTTTAGAGATCACGAAACTCATGACTGCACGGCACGAATCTTCATTTGGTTCAATCGTTTCTCAACTTCATTCAGATTCGACAAATTTTCAAGAAGATCCTCTCACGATATCTCACCAGAAAAAAGAAATGCCAACCCTAGATCCTCAGGAGAAGGAAAGGCAAGGACTGCCCCCAATATCCAATTCTGCATTCTCACTGATACGCCAATCTGCAATCGATTCACTGTCAGAAAATTACCATATTGCAGCAAATCTTTACAGAATTTGAGAACAGCGTGTCCAAATTTCAGAACCCAAGACAGGACCCAAAGAAGGAATTAATCCACATGTAAATTATACGAGGGGTCTCTCCTAGAGGGTAATCAATGAAGCTAGAGTTCCAAGAGGGTTTGCTTGTTTTGCTCCAGGGATTTGCTTGGAACAAGAGCAAATTCCCATGGCTTCCCTGAGCAAACCCACCATCTTGTTCCTCTAGTCGATGCTGCTCCGGTCACGCTGTTTGTTCGTGGACGAAGGGTCATTCGGGGAGAAAGCAAGGAGGCAGCGAAGACGATTGAGGTTCTTGGTTCATCCAGTCTCATGTTGATGTACTTTCTATGAAGATACTGTGATATGAAGGATGCCATGTATAAGCTTTCGCTTGATTTTTTGGCAGACATAAGATGGAGATGTGGTTGATTGTGTTGACATAGAGAAACAGCCTGCTTTGAATCATCCCCTCCTCAAGGGTCACAAGATACAGGTTTTGCATTCTACCCATGCACAGCGACATCACGCATAATATATCCACATCAATCAACATGACGGGGTTCAGAAACCGAGCCTGATGCCGCAAAAAACCTTTGTATCATTTAGACTCGACTGGATGCACAAGAATAGTCGAGAGTTTCTAGTGTTACCAGAGATAATATGTAAGTTGGTTCTGATGCTGTCCCTTTCGATACAGATGAAGCCCAGTTCATTGCCTGAGAGGATCAACACCGAGGATGAGGACGATTGGAGCGGACAAGCAAAGATCGTGCTAAAGAGCATGCATTGTCCACGAGGAACAGTTCCAATCTTGAGGACTAATATCAAGACTAAACTCAAGCCACGGGTTAACTGTAGGGGTTACGGGTTCGGATTCAGATCATCTCTAGTAGAGGTTGAGGGCAACTGTGCTAATATATTTGTTTAAAAATTTCGAGAGGATAAGCAACTATTTTGACAGAGGATGACAATCTGAATTGGCATTTTATGACAACAATTGACATATTATTTGCATTACATTGTGAAGGGATCTCCTTCATTCGGCTAATTTCACTTCCTTTTCACACGAAGTTTACTTTGTGCATACATAAATGTGTGTGCGTGCGCATGTACAGGATGCCTATGCTACTATAATGGGCGCAAGAGGTGGTTACCTATGTAGCACGGATACTCTCCGGAAGCCTTCGTGTCATGTCCGACACTCCGACACGTGTCCAACACGTCCCGACACGCGGTCAACGAGTGTCGAAAAATCCGACACGTGGTCAACTCTCTTCGACACGCTCCAACACTCGAGTCCAGAATTCCGACACGCGATTCCGACACACACGGGGTCAATTTTGAAAATTACCAATACTTGAGGGGTCAAAATATAAATATACACAAAAGAAGTAATAAAAGAAGTAATAAAATTGCTATAATTATACACGCACGGGGTCAATTTTTTTTTTCATTTTTTTTAGAATTGTTTTATTTTTTTTAAAAGTCTTTTACTATGAAAGAAGTAATAAAAAATGCTATATATGATAAATAGATAAATTTAAAAATATCATTTCAGCATTTTTCTTTAAACAATGTTTTTTCCTCTAAGTTTTGTGTATTATTGTAACAAATTAAAATAATGAACGATATTATTTAATATTTTTCGTGTAAATTAATTCTAGGCTATTATTATTATTATTTATTTATGTATTTATATATAAAAATATATTTAATATATAACGTGTCGGAACGTGTCAAAATTCTCTATTTTTAAGAAATGACATGTCGGCGTGTCATGTCGTGTCGCGTGTCGCGTGTCCGTGTCCGTGCTACATAGGTGGTTACACAACATAATAGGTTTGGTGAATGTGTGGAACCCTAAGTTCGAGATCCCTAGGTGAGCGGAGCTTACATTTGGGTTCAAACTGTCTTTCTGGTGACAAAAACCTCAATGTTGGTGGGGCTGGATGGACGGTGAGGTTTTCTTTTTTCTCCTACAAATTTTTACAGCAAGTAGGATTACTTTTATAGGCAAGAAAGCTTAAATCTTTCATGGCGGCAGGTGAACCCGACTGTGTTCGGCAACAACAGCATGCGGTATGTAATATTCTGGACGGTAATCCAGCTTCCATCGTTCTATCAAAGTATATCGTGTGATTTTCTGTCTTTATAGGTTTGATTCGATGACGAGACGTCCTCCTATCTAAGGATTAGTGATTTTACATACTAAGTCTTCGACTCACCTCGTTGTTTTTCCTCAAATTTGTAGGTATGGAAGTTTTACCCCTTTGAAGCCGAGGCCATGCTAGCTAGAGGAGATAGGAATCCCGTGGCCTACAACTGATAGAAGATTAATGTAAATAAGGAAATGGCCATAGAAAAGGGCCTATAAACTGATATAATATAGTAGCAGTATGCTTTGTGTAGTGTTTTTCTAATTGCTTGATTGTTGTGTTGTCTGGACAATGGTTGGTGTACATGCTTTCGCATGCTCATAATAGATAAAATTGAAAAGAAATGGATCGGTGACATACTTAGGATGTTGCAACAATAACTCCTTGCTATTCATGATAGTTGACGAGTAGTACCAGCCCGCCCGACCCATGATAGTGAGCTCAGGTCCAATTAAAGAGTGGAACAGGCCCAACCGAGCAGGCCAAGCTTGATGCAATATGTGGGCCATCACTATTTTGAGTGATTTCTATTATTTTTTGGGTTAAATACCACAAAAAACCCCAAACTGATAACACTTATGATAAATTTATCAAAAACTAATCTTTTGGCCACGAAAAACCTCAAACCGGTACACCTACGAGAAGTTTACCCTCCGCTTGTTTTTATTAAATTTTATTGTCAAATTATTAAGTTGGATGACACGTAATAGTTGATGGAAGTACCAATTTTACCCTCCGTTTATCATAGGTGTATCGGTTTATGATTTTTCATGGTATTAATCTAATTTAACGGAGGGTAAATTGGTCACAGATGTACCGATTTGAAGTTTTTGATGGTTAAAAAATTAATTTAGAGTTTGGGGCTTTTCATGAAATTAACCCTTATTTTTTTAAATATACTTATTACTAACTAATGCTTTTGGTGCCCAAGACTTGCTACCGGGATTGCTTTTAGGCCAAGGGATTATGAAAGATACGTGAATCAGAGCAACAGAAAATTCATATGCACTTCAACTGCCTGCTCCTACGGTTCATTTGAAATTTTAAGACGCTCAACATGGAAATCACATGCTTACGAGAGCACTGAAACATGGTCATCCCACTTGCAATCCTACTCTTGGCATGATGAGCAGAAGACTCATAAAGCAAAGGACTAAGACTCATTTGCTTTTTGAATTTTCCGCAGAAGACTCGCAAAGCAAAGGATTGAGACTTATATTGTAATATTTGAGATTTCGAGGGAAAATTCTAAATAAGGACTCGAAATGAATTTATTTTCTCAAATAATGACCCAAAGTGAACTTTGTGTCAGATAAGAATCCGAAGTGAACCCATTGTCTCAAATAAGGACCCTAAGTAAATTTTTGTCAAATAAGAACCCAAAATAATCAACTTAATCTCTATTGAGGACCTTAGCTTGCTGGCAGACATTTTCCGGAGATTAAAATAGGGGCAATATTGTCAGAAATTTATTATTGGAAAAAAAGGGAAATTCTAAATTAATTAAGTTAGGTTATTCATTTAGATGTTTATGTTTTCTTCTTTCTTCTCCCTCGCCGCTCCTCAACCAAATCGCTACCCGATCATTGTTGCAACTCAATTCTTGTTGCCCTCACCTTGCTCGATTCTCGTCACTTCTCACCTGCCCCTTGCAAGCATCGGTCTATTGTTCACCATCGTCTCTTCTTTCTAGGGTTTCGGTGTCAACAAGCTTCAAATTCGTCGTTCAAGTGCACCGCTTGGGCGACCACGACGGCGAGGGGTTGTCTCTCTAGGAGGCACCTCCGTTGGTAGCAATGGTTAGTGACCAGGTAAGGTGACTAAATTTTAGTCGCATCCTACTTGTTGATCTCTATTACAGATACTTTATTTAATCAAATGGTGTACTTTTTTGTTGTTGGAATTTTGGAGTTCTTGAGAGCATTCAATGCTTTAATGTGTGGTGGGGAGGGATATTCTGCCTTGTATTATGGTAAATTTGACTTATGTTAGCAATGCAAAGATTGCTGGTTCATTGGAGCTTGAGAAGGCCAAATTATTTCTTGGAAGTGCTATAATGTTGTTGTTAGCCAAGTAATGATATTGCTAAGACAACGGGGTTTGCAATTGATTCATGATATTATAGATGAAATCAAAACTCCGGCTGTCTGTGGTGATTAGTTACGAATTCAACAAGTATTGGCTGATTTCTTGTTAAATATGGTGAGACATGCTCCATCTCTAGAAGGTTGGGTGGAGATTCACATTCATCCAAGTTTGAAGCAAACTGCTAAAGGACTAACTCTTGTGCATGAGGAATTTAATTTTCCTTTGATAGGTTTCTATCTGTTTTGAGAATGTTCCGTGGATAATGCATTGTCCTATTTGGAGATGGTTACTTGATATGGCTTGCTTTTTAAAATTTCGTCTCTATTAACTCTAAAGTACCACTTAATACTATCAAAACAAAGTTTTTATATTGAGCTCGAAACTTATCATACTAATGAACCAAATCCCTCAAATCCTTCATTCTCTGGTTTTTATGAAATAATATGTGACTTCACATAAAAAAAAAATGAACCTAATTCAGCTGTCCTATATTTTGAGGTGATCTAATATTCATTGGTAAATGATAAGCAACTATCTTCTCATCGCTTATCAGGGTTCTCTATTTTTATGAATTCAGGCTTATGTGATGCAAGACGATGGATTGATCTCAATGCTACTATGAGAGAAGTTGTTTACTACACAGCTCAACTACAATTGCCAAACTCCATACCAGTATCTGAGAAGAGGGAAATGGCAAAAATGGCAATAAGGGCAATGGGACTGCAAATGCCATGGACATAAAAATTTGAGGTTGAGGGACCAAAGGACTAAGTGTTGGTCAAAAGAGAAGAGTTAGCATTTGCCTGAAGCTTGTCACCTGCTTGGAGCTTCTCTTCCTTGACTAAACCAACCAGTGGACTCGCCGACGTAACATCCTATCATGTCATAAGCAGAATAGCCATCTTTGACCAAAGAGATGCAACTCAAAGAACTATAATCGCATCAATTCATTAGCTCGGTAGTGGAGTTTTTCAACTTTTATTGGGTGCTTTAGATTGGTTGTAGTACAAGATGGGATGTGATAACTGCATATGATCAGTGGGAGTTTGTTTTGTAAATTCAATTGTTTCTTCTCTTTCTTGTAGCGTTGTACGCGTTATGTGCACATATTAAAGTTGTAAACTCATATTTTGTTATCTCTTTTTGTAATGAAAATATTGAAGTTCAATTAACTCAAGTGTTCAATGATGAATTAATGATGATGCTTTTTGGTACTACAAGTTGTATTTGGTTTCATTTAAGTCGGATATTCTATATTTTGTTGTGTATAGAGCTCAAGCTTTGACAGAGCCCATTGACGTTCTATATTTTTCTTTGGCCTATATTGTAGTGCATTTTAATTGGGTGTATTGTTGGACTGTTGTGTTCGTTGCTCTTCGCAAGTCGTTTTTTTATGCTATTGTTTTATATTATCTTTTTCTCATTGGATTGATAAGCTCATTTAGATTTGTTGTGAGTACCACCATATTACAATGAAGTTCCATAGCAAAGTAAATAGCACTAGATAAACTTGAATTGAGACATCCCAACACAAGAAATCTTTTCAGCAAAATTTATCTACACATATTTTTAGATGCTTCCAAAATAGATCCATCCATATCAACCAACGGTAAAACAAAAAGAGTTTGTGTTTATTGGTCTTGTTGCTCATGTATCTCCAAAAAAGCTGCTTATCTTTGACCACTTGAAAGTTGAGGTCCTTACATCCTTCTCTTTAACTGCGCTTGAAACACTAAATAAATCATTAGTTAAAATAAAGTCAAGTATAAGTAAGAACAGTTTTATGACCAAGTCAAGCATAAATAACTACCTTTATCTTCTCTCTTCCCATAGATAATATTGAGCTTGAAATTTTGCCAAAAATTGACGCAAGCAATTCCACGGTCTCAGGTTAACATGTTGGGTTTGAGGGAGTGCTTTCTACCACATCTTGTGAACATGAGGCAACCATAAAATCTACTGGGGCTGATGCTATTGCTATTGATGCTACAGGTGGATTCTTACAATGATACCTATTATGGCCTAAACCACCACATTTTCCACAAGTAATTGTAGTATTTTGTCTCTTCAACTTTGTTCCCACCAGCTCTTGCACAACTTTTTTCTTTCTTGTCTTCAAATTTCTATCAGTTGTTTCATTCATTGATTTTGTTCTTTGTTTCTTCTTTCTGCCAACTTGCTTGGGCACATCTGGTGGGAGTAATGGCTCTCTAGTAGGCCACATGTCTTTAGAATCTACAACATGCACAACATGGCTATATATTTGCATGAATGTTTCCTTACTAATACTTGTGTGAACCCATTTTTCAAGTTCTTCCCCCATGTATATAAGAGCCGCCACAGCATGACAACAAGGAATCCCACTGATGTCCCATCTTCTGCAGCTACAAGATCTAAGTCTAATATTAACAACTCTCTTGTCTCCATAAGGCCCACTTAATTCAAATTCATCCTCTCCATTCCAGGTTGGAATCCATGATCCCGAAAATTGTTTTTGAAGATCTAATATCTTCTGGATATTATGACAAATCACACCAGTGTATTTGGTCATCCCATCCCTTTGCTTATGAATTCTTTCCATGAGCTGCGCTCTTATAGTTTCAAGCATTGTGATGATAGGCTTGTCCCCTTGCATCAATGATGCTTTTTGTTGAAACTTTCACACCAGTTGTTTAAGGAAATGTCACATTTTGAACTTGTCCTAAAGTAGGACTTGCTCCATTGCACTGAAGGCCTCTGGGATAACCAATCATAAGTTTGCTCATCAACTGCCTTCAGTTGTGCCATTGTCAAGTCAAAATCACATACTCTAGTTGCCATGGCAGCCTTCCAAAGAAGCTTTTTAAGTTTTACACCTTTGTGATGTAGTTTAAAGTTTTCATAAAGATGCCTTAAGCAAAATCTATGTTATGCTTCGGGCATTAGATGTGCTAGTGCTTGCACCAATCCCTTTTGTTTGTCACACAAAAAAGTCCAGTACTTTGAATTTTCAAGGTTCGTAATTCCCAAATCTTCTGCAATCAAACTAATAAACCAGTGCCATGTCTTGTATGTTTCTTGTCCCACAACTGCCCATGCAAAGGGATACATCTTATTGTTGCCATCTACGCCTACCGCTGCTAGAAGTATCCCCTTATAGCCTGATGACAAATGGCAACCATCGAATCCCACAAAGCGCCTACATCCTTCTACAAAGCCCCTCCTTAATGCATCCAAACAAATGTAGACTCCCCTAAACTTGAATTGGTCTTGACATTGCTCAGTCTTGATTATACATGTGGATCCTGGGTTGGCATCAAGAAGTGCCTAGCAATAGCTCCTAAGCATCCAAAATTGCTCCTCCTCATTCCCCGTGATCATACTCATTGCTATTGCCCTAGCTCTATAAACCATTGTCCTTGACAACTTCAAAACATTCTCAAACTCCAATGTTTATTGTTTCTCAGCCTATCACAATACTTATTCGCTAGCCATTTAGTGCTTATCTGAGGAACTTTTAGTGTTCTATTACATGTATGTACTGACTTGAATGTTTTAACTTGTAAAGTATGCTCCCTTTGCACTTTAAAGGCATATATGAGCCAATCACAGCCCTCCGAGCACACTGCGCACAACTTATTAGGTGTATTTTTAACAAACCTCACCTTTCTCCCATTTTTTATGGCATGGTTCCTAACAGCTTCTCTAAATTCCTTCACATTACTAAAGCACATCCCCAACTTGAAGGTAGGATTTTCCATATCAACCTCAGCATTGAACTCAAGATGCGTATACTCATTTTCACTATTCTTGTTCAAGAAATCTGCATTATCAGCTAACACATCTACATATAGACTGATATCTCCAATCTCCATATCCCTCTCCATTGAACCATCATCGTCTACACATCTAGTTCGTATATATAACTCATCAAGATCAATAAAGGGAAACCCATCTTCTTTAGCACCCTCAGCATCCTTATCACGCCTACTATCATACATGGAATGGTTCACTTCTTCACATCCCTCAACTGGTGAAAAGTGGAAGCAAAAAATAACGTCAATATATTCTTATGCATAATACGCATCGGGGAAAAGCAAAACAAAAACTAGAAAAAAAAAATTTGCAATACATTTGTACCACACTACTATTAATGAAAGAAAATTAGTCACGCTAGTGACACGTACCACACTTTTATTAGATACCATTTGTCACAAAAAAAAAAAAATTGTGCATTATTGACTTAAAATGTTTTTTGTGCTAATGATTTGGTAATACACATTAGGACTCATGGGGCACGAAAGTGCTACTGCTATGGTCACGAACCATATCCTAAGGATGGTCCTTCGTAGCAAGAGCATCATCAAAAACCTGCACCTTTTATTAGTGATTTATCCTTGGTATGGTCAATGTATTATAGGACATGCCATGAGCTCTAGCTATTAACGATAAAGTATACACAAAAAAAAATAGAAACAATGGAAAAGCATTGAAATCGCAAAAAAGAGACCATCGCCACTGGCACATAGGATCACAACACAGCATATCCAATTAAAAAAATCATAGTGGAGGCAACTCATATGCATTGATTCGAACAAAAGGAGACATTCACTCAAAAATCCATCAAAGTAGGTAAAAATAATACTACAAAACAGAACTCTCTTGTACCATCACTGTCATCGTTGCCATCCGTGTGATATTCCATCACATGCCCACACCTTGTCGCCATGTTGCTTCAATGAGCCACAATCACTTTCTATTCGATGAACAAATGATTGGGTACACCAATTTGAACGAAACTAACCACAGTTGAACGTGAGTGCAAATTGAAATAAATGGAAAACCTGGAAAAAGATGATGGAGAATCGGACTTTGTACACAAGCTTTGTCTACGTTTTGCCGGTTTAACGTGAGTGAATTCGAAGATGGAAAAACTAACCTTGATTGATGGGGAGGTGGGCTTGCTCGAGCTTTGTGATTTGCGAACAGAGAAAAGTCAAATAGAAGACTTGGGTCTCCGCAAACAAAGAAAGAAGAATCTGGTTTTCTTCTTGTTTTTGAATTCGTGCCTCAACCAGCGGAGAATTTGGGTCTGACTTTGCGGAGGATGGGTACAAGGAATGGGGAGAACTTCGGCCTTTGACTTTGTAGAGGATGGGTAAAATAAATGGGAATATCGTAGAAAACCTAGGTTTTTTTATTTTTTTTATTTTAGGATTTGTTAATTTTTCCCTAGATTTTTTTAGACAAAATTGCCCAAACTCGATAATCGGAAATGTCACATGCTTGATAGTTGGTGAATATTTGGCGATCGATCAAGCTCGGGTCCTTATTTGGAATTGATTCAACAACTTTGGGTCCTTCTTTAAGACAATGGGTCCTCTTTAGATCTTTATCCGACAAATAGTTTATTTTGGGTCCTTATTTGGAATTTTCCTAGATTTTGACTAGTCAAAAAATAAGGTGGTGGGTACCATTTTAGAACATAAAAGAAAAAAAAATTGAAATTACTGAGTTGAATCCCACTTGCAATCCTAGCCTTGGCATAATGAGCGGAAGACTTGTAAAGCAATGGATTAAGACTCATTTGCTTTTTGAATTTCCCGCAAAAGACTCGCAGAGCAAAGGATTGAGACTTATATTGTAATATTTGAGATTTTGACTAGGTCAAAAATAAGGTGATGGGACCCACTTTAGAACATATTTGAAAAGTCAACAAAAGAAAGCAAAAAGAGGAAGTGGTCGGGAAAAGAAGGAAAGAAGGAAAGAAAGAAGAGGAAAGAAGAAGAAGAAGAAAAGAGAAAAGAACAAGGGTTTTGCGCGTACAAGTCACAGACACCTTGCTGAGCTTGATGCAACTACATATTGCAACGTCTAGTAAGTGCTCGAAACCCTTGTTCGTCTAGTCAGAGCAATTTTCGAATTTAGTGCTTAAATTCGGAATTTTGGGAAATTTGAGCCATGCAATCCTTTTTTTGAGTTGTAGAGCTTTGGGATTTCAAGGGAATGGTGGTTTTTTGGGTTGTGGAGCCATGAGTTTTGACGTGAGTCGTTTTGGTGCAACTATTTAGTTGAAGCAAAATTTTAGGTTTTAAGGTTAAGTTTCGCATAGGGTTCGGGTTTGTATAAAAGCTTCAAATGAGCGATTTGCTAGTGCGCAAGAGTCGTTTTGTTAGCGTTTAGGTGATGTTTAGCCGATTTGTAATTGTTGTAATATTTTACTTGGTTTTAATGTCAATTCTTGTTTAATTGATAGAATTGTGAGATCGTCGGCTCTTTTAGTTATGCCTCGTTAGGTTTGGGCATTTCTAGGTGACCGATACTTCTAGACTATTGCTTACATTTAGGACGCCCAACATGGTCATCACACGCTTATCAGAGAACTGAAACATAGCTATCCCACTCACAATCCTACTCTTGGCATGATGCAGAATACTCATAAAGCAAAGGAAAAAGACTCGTGCTTTTTGAGTCTGTCGCGGAAGAGTCATGAAAAGCAAAGAACCAAGCCTCATATGCTTTATGAGTCTTCTGCATCATGCCAAGAGTAAAATTCCGAGTGGGATGACCATGTTTCCATTCTTCTTATAAGCGTGTGATGACCATGTTGAGAGTCTTAAAAGCACATAGTGGTCTAAAAGTGAAACCCACGCAAGAAGTTTGTTTTTTTTTTGGCGACAAACTAGACTCGCAATCTTTGCGTCTTCCGCATCACGCCAAGAATAGGATTCCAAGTGGGATGACTATGTTTCTAATGAACATCTAGCAACTGGGGGCTATGGTCAAAAACTCCATCCATTTCTTAATAGACAATGTTCAGAGTGTGAGGGGCCAAAAATCTTTCAAGCATGAGTTCTTTCATGTCCTTCTCAATCACTTCTCTCTATCTACTATCTTTCGTTATATTGGTGGTGCCCATGCCCTATTGTAGAGCATTCTCGATTTCTAGAACCAACAAAACCGATCGAGATGCATTGCTCCAGTTCAAGGATAAGATATCCGACGATCCATTCGAGGTTTTTAGCATGTGGAATGACTCTGTCCATTTCTGCAAGTGGCACGGGATCACGTGTGGCCATCGGCATCAGAGGATAACCCATTTGATACTTCGGTCTATGAAACTTGTAGGGTCGTTGTCTCCTTTTATTGGAAACATGAGCTTCCTCCAGGAATTGGACATCCAAAACAACAATTTCATTGGCGAAATCCCCTTGGAGATTGGTAACTTGTATAGACTCAAATACTTAGGCCTAGCGAACAACTCATTCTCTGGTCAAATTCCTGCCAACATCTCAGGTTGCAAAAATTTGGAAGCTTTGAGACTAGGTGGAAATAGGCTAGTTGGTGAAGTTCCGATAGCAATTGCTTCTATGTCAAAGCTAACATCAGTTTGGATATACATCAACAATCTCTCTGGAAACTTCCCTAAATTCTTCGGGAACCTCACATCTCTGGTGTCCATCTCAGCGGCATTTAATAACTTTGTGGGAAGACTTCCGGCCTCGTTGGGCCGTTTGCAAAATTTGGAGTATCTTTATCTTGGTGCAAATGGACTCTCTGGCACTCTCCCTTCCTCCATCTTCAACTTATCTTCTCTTGTCAGCATTGACCTTCCCCAAAACCAACTTGAAGGGAGTCTTCCTCCAAATTTAGGCTTCACTCTTCCTAATCTTATTGATCTCAATGTCGCGATGAATCAGTTTACTGGGCCAATTTCGGCTTCCATATCAAATGCTACTAAATTAATGAAGCTAGCATTGTCACAAAACAAATTTTCTGGAAACGTGCCTACCGTGGAAAAGCTAAATCAACTACATTGGATCAGTATCTCGGAAAACCAGCTAGGTAGTGGAGTGCAAGGCGACCTGAAATTCCTTGAATCGATCAATTCTACAAGCCTGGAGCATTTGGCAATCAGTCACAACAATTTCGGAGGTACTTTACCTGAATCTATAGGCAACTTATCCTCCCAGTTGAATACAATGATTATCGAGGGGAATCGATTGTCTGGAAATATCCCTTCAAGCATTGGGAACTTACGTGGCCTAGAACGGTTGGACATGGGTGATAACAAGTTCACGGGCAGCATTCCCCATAGCATCAGAAATCTCATCAAGCTAAAGGAGTTTGCTGCTCATATGAACAAACTCACCGGGAATATCCCTTCCACGATAGGAAACCTGACAGAGCTAATGGAACTCTTCTTGCATGGGAATAATTTACAAGGGAGCATTCCTCCGAGTATTGGGAAATGCCAAAACTTGTTAGGTATCGACCTTTCGCAGAATGATCTGAGTGGAATTATACCATCTCAAGCTTTTACTATCTCTTCCCTATCTATCTTTTTTGATCTCTCCGAAAACCAACTGAGTGGTTCCTTACGGGAAGAAATCGGTAAATTGAACAACCTAGCAGCATTATATGTAAATGGCAACAATCTATCAGGAAAAATCCCTAATGGCCTCGGTAGATGCACTAGCTTGGTGGAGCTTCAAATGCAAAATAATCTATTTGAAGGAAATATCTCGTCATTCTTGAGTTCCTTGAATGGTCTTCAGTTTATAGTCCTCTCGAGCAATAATTTATCTGGCCCTGTTCCGAAATTCCTGGAGAAATTTCAATTGCAGTACCTGAATCTATCTTTCAACAACTTTGAGGGTGAGGTACCGACCGAAGGGATGTTCCTGAACACCAGCGCAACTTCACTCAAAGGAAATGATAAGCTCTGCGGCGGTATGCCGATCCTAGATTTGCCAAGTTGTTCGATGAACAAGAGAAAACACGGATCATCTACCTCCCATTGCGTTATCATTGCAGTTACGTGTGGGATAGTAGTGGCGTTGATTCTTCTACTGCTACTGATGACGTTTTATTGGCTGAGGAGGAAGAATAGTAAGGCTTCTGCAGAGACTCCATCAATAGGGGGATTTCAGCAAGTGTCTTATGCAGACATTGTCAAAGCAACAGATGGGTTCAACTCTAGCAACTTGATCGGAGTGGGTAGTTTCGGATCTGTGTATAAAGGGAACCTAGCAGATGAAAATAAAGTAGTGGCTGTTAAAGTTTTTAAGCTAAAGCAACGAGGAGCATCCAAAAGTTTCATGACAGAGTGCGAAGCCCTAAAAAACATAAGGCATCGGAACCTCGTTAAGATTCTAACAGCTTGTTCCAGTGTTGATTTCCAGGGCAATGAATTTAAGGCTCTAATCTACGAGTTCATGGAAAATGGTAGCTTGGAGGAGTGGTTGCATCTGTATCTTGCATCGGATGGTACGCAAAGGTATAGATTAAGTTTTGTTCAGAGACTGAACATTGCTTTCGACGTAGCATGTGCAGTGGATTATCTCCATCATCAGTGCCAAACAGCGGTGATCCATTGTGACCTCAAGCCGAGCAACATTCTTCTGGATGCCCAAATGAATGGACATGTTGGCGACTTTGGCTTGGCTAGGATATTCCCAAATGCCATTGGTGATTTGCTGGCAAGTCAAACAAGCTCAGTTGGACTTAGAGGAACCATTGGCTATGCTCCTCCGGGTATGTAGGACTTGCAATATATTTAATGTTAATTGTCGTCTTATAAGCTCTTTCCCTGATAATGCATGCAGGGAACTTCTTGTCTGAAACATCGCCACTAGTTATGTAGAGAGGTCAGACTCGCTCATCTCGGCTTACTTTCCTACGCCTTATAAAACTAAACGGAACCATAGTAACTTAACAGAGTGAAATTCGGTTTAGTTCTTTTTTTTTTTTTTGGCCATCCATTTGATTCAATTGTGTACTCTATTCGTAAAAGTACAAGGTTATATAAATGGAAAATCTGACTTTGACAAACCATGCTTAACATGCTATGTAACTTGCCGACATTGTCCAGAATTCTTAATTGCTCCCCCCAATAATTTTTCCCCTTGCCTTTATACATGCGTCCTCTTGCCTGTCCTTGTCATTTGCCGATATCATCTCACGTGTCAAGTAAAATCCAACTGTAGAGTATGGAATGGGAAGTGAAGTGTCGGAAGATGGCGATGTGTACAGTTATGGGGTACTGCTGCTGGAGATTTTTACAGGAAAGAAACCCACCCATGACATGTTTAAGGATGCTTTGAACCTTCGCGATTACTGTGCGGCGGCTTTGCCAGAAAGGATGGCAGATGTAGCGGATCAGCAACTCTTATTTTGTGAAACAGAAGAATCATCAATTGCAGATACTTCGAGCAATCAAAGAAACATTAGTGCTCTCGTTCAAGAGTGCTTGGTGAAGATATTTCAAATTGGAGTTGCCTGTTCTGCAGAGCCGCCACGAGAGAGAATGAAGATAAGCGATGCAGTGAAAAGATTGCGTTCACTGAAAGAGAGAGTCGACAAAATCGGATTCCGCTAGAAGCAATGGAGAAATATGCGCGACATGGGAAGATTAGGAGTTGATTGCTTACTGTTTCCTCAGTTACTTTTTTTGGAAATGTGGGTTTGCGACATGTTCCATGCTGATTAGTTACTGTTTCCGTAGTTTCATGTTGTAAGAGTAGTAGATATGTCTCGACTTGCTAAATCCTGAAAAAGGACGGTACTTGAAAAAACACTTCAAAGACCCCTGTTCTATTATTAACAGCTCTAATTGCATATTCTCTATTTCTTCTTTTACGCCTTTGTAACTGAGAAGAGAAGCAAAATGCTTGTATTGAGGAATCAAAAAGGGAGGAATCCTCAAACAGTGGCTCAGCAAAGCCCAGACTCCACCCCTGTTTGGCCAGAATCATCTCCCAGAAAGAGTTTCCCTCGAGAAAGAAGAGAAGAGAAAGGCTAAAATCAAAGAACAGAGGATGAAAATGTAAAGTGCTGCCTTTCCCCCTCTAAATAAACACCGTGTTAATCTAAAGTGCTGCTCAAAACATTGAAGCTTGCTTCTCTCGAGGTATAGGATGGGAGGAGAATTAAGTGAATTCCTTTTGAAATACTTAGAACTCTGTGAAGCCCCGTTTAGCCGACCCGGATTACAAATCCAACTTTAAGGTGAAAAACTACTTTAATAATTTCTTACTTCATCAGACGTCATATCACAATTCTTGATCAAATATGAAACTTCTATCAAAATCAGATCCTCTTCACGGGCTCAAAATCGAGATATAATGTCAAAACTTTTAGTTACCTATTCTTTTTCTATGTAATTGCTGATTCATGATGTTTCAATTTGTTAGGCTGCAAGCTTGGTTTTGTTGGCCCAAAAGGAACTTGAAATCTTGTCTTTGATGCGGTGATGCTTGAACATGTTTTTTTTAATTGCTAGTATTAAAGGACGACATCAAAAGCAAAACGACTGAGGATAAAAAAGAATAAAAGAAAACAAACGTGTAGGATATTACGTTGGTATAGGTCTTACCTAAACATGGCATGTGAAAAAGTAATGTGGGTCTTTAGAATGTTTTCTACCAAACAAACGCACTCTATTCTCGTCGTGTAGATGTACATGAAGGTACAAATCAGTCGTTATAGATGTAAGAAGATGCGATGACTTATATTGTAAAAACATCAGTTAAGCTTCAGTTGAAAGCATATAAAAAGTTTCGGACAATTACAAAAACGATTCTTGTATTACTACAAACTATTCAACTTTAGTTCCTGTACTTTTATTTTACTGACAGAATTGATTTTTAAACTGATAAAGGATCATGTTCTAATAAACTGTGTAGTTCTGTCAAATGTGGACGGACTGAGTTATGGAAAGAAGGGGTAGGGGGAGGTTGGCAGCGGCGGACTGAGCAAGATGATGGTGGCGGTGACCCTGTCAGAGATGGTGCCGGCTTCATTTGGGACGGTAGAGGTGGCTGCTTGAGCGCAGGGAAGGGATATGGTTTAGATGGGCTAAGTCAGTTTGCGGTTGTTAAGTTTCTGCTGTGCCTAAAAATTGTGCATGTAGAGTTGGGTGGTCCTTCTCTTATATACGTGAGCACCATGATGGATACGGACTCGGAATGCGGACTTATGAGTAATAATCGAGTCTTATTCTAATGAATCAGGACGTGGACACTAAGGTTAGACAGAAGATGGAGATGCGGTTGATTGTGTTGACATAGAGAAACAGCCTCCTTTGAATTATCCCCTTTTCAAGGGTCAAAAGATACAGGTTTTGCTTTCCACCCGTGCACAGCACATCACGCATGTTATATCCACATTAATCAGCATGACAGTTCAGAAACTAAATCTAATTCGCATTGTCGAGCCCTTTCACCTGATGCTGGAAGAACCTTTGTATCATTTAGACTCGATTAGAAACTCGAGAATAGTCGAGAGTTTCTTGTGTTACCAGATATAATATGTAAGTTGGTTCTGATGCTGTCCCTTTCTGAAGGCTTTTATTGGTATTGGGCTTAAGGCCCGTCCGCCCAAGTTGGGCCCAAAAAGCTCGGCCCATGGGAATAGGGCCCGTGGAAAGAAAGAGGTATAAAAGGGAGGAGAGAGAGAGAAAAACATACCGTTGTTTTTAGAAAAAGAAAAGACGTACGTTCTCCACGCTCTCTCTCTCTCAAAAACAAAAGACAAGAAGCATACCGCTGATCTTCCTCCCTTCAAGGCTTCATCGGATCGGATTGCTCAGTTTCTCTTCCTCCATCAACGTCGGTGTTTAATCTGTGGCTAAAAGGTACGCTCGAATCCGTGGTGTACTTTAGGATCGGTGATGCGTGTTGTTTTCCCGGGCTTCGTCTTCCGCATTGATTTAGGGGTTTGATTCGGTGTTGAATCCAGTTATCGGGGATCAGTCATTCCCAACATTGGTATCAGAGCCCTAGTTCACGTTTTCCCGATCAATTTCATGCTCTTTGATTGAGTTTTCGCGAAGAAACTTTCGGCCGTACGGATCGGGACAAAAATCCCGACACCCGAGCGTTCTTCGGCCATTTTAATGGGTTTTCGTAAGTCGAAAATGTTTTCTGAATACATGGGAAGAAAGGCGACGTCAAAACGAGTCTGGAGGTACGTCGTACGCCGCCGGGAGACGCCGCACGCGCCCACACGCACGGCCGGAAGCGGCTGCGCGTGGGCGCGACGCGCCCGGAAGCACTGGCTCGCCTAGCGCGTGCGCACCGCCAGCCGGTGAGCCGGCACGCGCCGGCTCGGGGATCGACGCGTGCCGACGTCAGCATGACGTCACCCAACGGTTAATAACCGCTAGGGTGACGTCATCGATGACGTCGCACGGCGACGTTTGGCCGGGCGGTCACCGGCCGGCGACCCGACCGACGACCTGACCCGCGCAAGTCCCGGCACGCGTGCGGCACGTGCCGGATGACGTCTGCGTGACGTCAGCCCACGCACGCGCGCGGCACGTGCCGTCGGTTCGCGCGAGCCGGGCCCACCGGCCCGACCGGCCCGACCGGTCCGACGACCGCTGACCATTGACCCGAAAAAAAAAAAAAAAAAAAAAAAAAAAAAAAAAAAAAAAAAGGGAAAATAATGTGTTTCTTTTTTCAATTAAGTCTATGTGGATTATAATATGATCCCTTATTTGTTCTGCATTTGTTGCAGGAACAATGCCTCCCCGAGGTTGCGCACACCTATTCGCGCAGCTTACCAATGAACAAAAGGATAGCCGTCTAAGTTGATAGCTAATGTTCGACCGATCATCGATGGGAGAGAGGTGACTTAATTGATCATGTCCTTGAAGTCAACGGGAAAATTCAACAGGTCATATGGAATGGTCGTCCTATGTCACGTCAGAGATGGTGCGATTTTCATAAATACTCTTCCACCCGAATGGCAAGATGTGTTGAATCGCATATGGGATGTCAACGGAGTCGTTTCCTATAAGAAAATTGTGATGGATTTTGTAAATGAATATTATTGTATTGTTTCAAGGGAAAAGATCAAGAAATTGAACAAAAAAGGATCTTTCCCGTTCGTGTGCTTGACTTGGTGTTAGTTGTATTAGCCGATATATGTTAAGTGTGATTTGTGGACATATTATGTAATGATTACTACCTAATTGTGTTAATTGAAAGCATTATTGTTTTTATTGGATGTTCTATTATATATTGCTTTCGTTATTGCTGATTGCTGTGGGTAATTAGTCTGTGGGTAGTTTTAGAAGTTTTTGTAGCTTCATAGAATTGATTTTGCATAAGACAATTATATTGATGATAGTTTTAAGTTAGATTTTGGAGAATGATTGGAAACATAGTGACCTTTTGATTCTAAAACCTTACTTAAAATTATTCATTAATATGATGGGTCTATGTAAATAGGGATGCATAAATGATAGGCATTAATAATTCATGCATATTTGTCTCGATTTGTTCGGATCAATGGCTTCACCACAAAGAGCATAGTTGCCGAGCCGAACAAAGGTGAAAAGCTCAATGGAGACAACTATGAAATTTGGCAAATGAAAATCCAGTATGTGCTGGAAGAGCAAGAAGCACTTGAGGCTCTTGTCATGACCATGGTAGAACCGAAGAGGGAACCACCGCACAAAGACAAAAGAGACAAAGAAGCTTTTTTCGCGTGGAAAAGAATGAACTCTCTAGCTCGCATCACGTTGCCGAGCAGCATGGAAAATGACGTCATGCGAGAGTTTCGGGCGTTTTGACAATGCCAAGGAAATGTGGGAGGCATTGACAGCTAGATTTGGTCATACTTCGGTGACTAGATCGAGGCAGCTCACTATCGGTTTGACTCTATAAGAAGCCTCATGGTCGACCATGAAGCAACATCTTAGAAAGATGTCAAACATGATAACCGAGCCGAGAGATGCTGGCCATGTCCTCACGAGATGAGCAAGAGTGCAAGCAAAGTGATTCGTTCCTTGCCTCGAGTTGGGAGCACATGAAGGTGCACTTGACTCACAATGAAAATATCAAAACCTTTGAGGATGCAATGCATCATCTTGAGCTGGGAAGAGGACCGCTGTTGGCGCTGCCGGATGCCGAACTTTATTATGCTGGTTCTAGCTCAAATGGAGCTTCGAGCTCCAAAACGCAAGCGCCCTAACCGGTTTGATAAGGGGAAAGGCAAGGAAGAAGCGGGTCCTTCAGGGAAGAAACCCAAATTTAACCAACATGGAAGAGGGAAGTGTCCTCACATGAAAAAGCTTGCAAGGGTGAAATGCTACAACTGTGACAAGAAGGGTCACTATGCTCGCGACTGTCGTGAGCCAAAGAAGGTAAGCACCCCTTGTACTCTTCAGAACTTTACTTTTGTGTCGAGTTCTGTGTTCTTAAATGAGTCTAATCCTTTGTGGACTGTGGATTCAGGAGCGACGGACCATGTAGCGAAGGATAGAGGATCCTTCGTGGAATTCGACAGTACCAACCGGAACTAAGTGGATCTATGTGGGAAACAACCCGCAGTGAAGTGAAAGGAATTGGCACATGCCAACTGAATATGCGTGGTGGACGCACTTTGTTCCTTCATGATGTGCTGTATGCTCCAGAGATTCGTCGGAATTTAGTGTTTGTATTAGTGTTGGTTAAATTAGGTTTCAATATGAACTTCTATAGTAGAGGTGTGAATTTGTTTTTGAATACAAATTACTATGGTTGTGGTTATTTTCTGGATGGTTTTATTGTATTAGATATTGATTATGTTAATGCTAATGTTTGTTATTCCCTTCTCACGTCTCCTAATAAATATGATAATGATGTGAATGTGTGGCATGCTAGACTTGGTCACATTGGCCAATAGCGTATGAATAGACTAGCCAAAGAGGGTTTGTTGGGCAATATTGAAAAAGTTGATTTGTCCATATGTAAGCATTACCTAGAAGGGAAAACGACAAGGAAACCATTTGGAAAAGGGAAAAGAGCTGAATTTCCTGCATTTAATCCATTCGATGTCCGTGGTCCAATGAATGTGAAAGGAAGGCATAGGGCTGTTTATTTCATCACTTTTATAGATGATTATACTCGATACGAATATGTCTATTTGATTTCTCATAAATCTGAAGCAATAAGTTGTTTTAAAAGGTTTATGAACCTGGTAGAGAATCAATTAGACAAGAAAATAAAAGCATTGAGATCCGATCGAGGTCGAGAATATTTATCTGATGAGTTCAGAAAATTATGTGATGAAAAAGGAATAGAAAGACAGTTGTCTATTCCGTACACTCCTCAACAAAATGGTCTTGCGGAAAGAAGAAACAGAACCCTACTGGAAATGGTTAGGTCCATGATGGCGCATGCTAACCTACCCATTACCTTTTGGAGTGATGCGTTGTTAATTGCTGCCTATATACTTAACCGTGTGCCTTCTAAATCAGTTACTTCCACTCCATATGAGTTATGGACAGGTAGAAAACTGGACTTGAGTTTTCTTAAGCCATGGGGTTATGTTGCCTATACACATGAGTCCTCTCACAAGTTTGGGAAACTGGGTCCCAGAGGAAAGAAGAGTATTTTTATAAGGTACTCTGAACACTCGAAAGGATATGTGTTCATAGGTGAGCAGGACGGTGGGAGTATAACGAGTTTGAATCACGAGATGTCACATTCTTAGAGGATGAATTTCCTAAGAAGGGCGAAATAAGGGAAGATTATTCCCTATTTGAGACCTTGGATCAGGATAATGATGTTAGTGGAGTTCGTCCAAGTGGGAGTAATATGAGAAGTGATGAATTGAATTCAACTCATTCTCAATTGCAACCACATGATGAGACGACATCATTATTACCTAATCCAAGTGGGAGCATGATGGGGAATGATGTGCAAAGTGTGCAATCTCCCATACGGCAAACAAGTCGCCAAAGTATTCCCCGTCGACGTTTTGACATTGAAGGGGAAACTTTTATGGTTGCTCCACAAGATGAGGATGAGCCAAGAAATATCAATGAGGCTCTGAATTGCCCTAGTAAGGAAAAATGGATTAATGCAATGGAAGAGGAAATTGAGTCAATGAAATCAAACCAAGTCTGGGAACTGGTTGATCTTCCAAAAGGACGCAGAGCTATTGGGAACAAGTGGATTCTCAAAATAAAGCGAAAGGCTGATGGCTCGATTGAAAGGCATAAGGCTCGCCTTGTGGCGAAGGGTATAATCAACAGAAGGAATTGATTATGAATATACGTTTTTCTCCGTAGTGAGATTTACCTCAATTCGCATTATTCGGCAATAGTGGCTAGTCGGATCTTGAATTACATCAAATGGATGTAAAGACCGCTTTCCTCAATGGAGAATTAGAGGAAGAGATATATATGGAACAACCTGTTGGTTTCATAGTGAAAGGCCAAGAAGAAAAAGTATGTCGACTTTTGAGGTTGATATATGGTCTTAAGCGATCATCAAGACAATGGTATATACGTTTTCATAATGCTATAATGGCATATGATTTTACGATGATTGATGAGGATCATTGTGTATATATCAAAAGATCCAAGGATCAATTTGTGATCATATCATTATATGTTGATGATATACTAAATTGGAAGCAATATGGAGTTTGTTAAGACTGTCAAAAGTTGGTTGTCTTCCAACTTTGAGATGAAGGATATGGGTGAGGCTGCATACATCCTTGGAGTTAAGATTTCAAGAGATCGTTCAAGAGATCGTTGTCTCTTTCGCAAGAAACTTATATAAACAAAGTTCTAGAACGGTTTCGTATGCAAGATTGTAAACCCATAGACACTCCTATTGCAAAAGGTGAAGGATTGAGCCATAGACTGTGTCCAAGGACTCCACAAGAGAAGGAACAAATGAAACATGTTCCTTATGCAAGTGCTGTTGGGAGCTTGATGTACGCTATGATATGTACAAGACCCGACATATGTTTTGCAGTTGGAATGGTGAGTAGATACCAATCCAATCCAGTCCAAAGACATTGGAAAGCCGTTAAGAGAATACCGAGGTATCCAAGGGAACCGCTGATTACAAGTTGAATTACCAAGGAAATGATCTGCGACTTGAAAGCTATTCGATGCGATTGGGGAGGAGATTTAGATGAAAGAAAATCTATTTTCAGGATTTGCTTTCTTACTGAGCAATGGCGCCATATCATGGAGCAGTAAGAAGCAAATGTGTATAGCCTTATCCACGATGGAAGCTGAGTTCGTGGCGTTATTAGCAGAGGTGCAAGAAGAAGTTTGGCTTAAGAGATTCTTGGATCATTTAGGTGTTATTGAGAAAGCTGCAAATCCATTGTTGGTTAACTGTGATAGCCAAGCAGCTATAGCATACACCAAAGATCCAAAGTATCATGGCAAGACCAAACATATAGATACCAAGTATAACTTTGTCAAGGATATGGTTGCACGAAAAGATGTGAACTTACAGTACATATCTACGCATAGAATGGTAGCAGATCCTATGACAAAGCCAATACCTAGAGATGTGTTTTGTGGTCATGTAAAATCTCTAGGATTGCGTAGAGTCTGATGTACTAGATTGTAATTTCCCAGATTTGTTCACATTTATGAACTTGTGTTGTTTCATTAGTAATGCCTATGAATCTTTGTTTGATCTTTATGCATCTTAATGCTTAGTGCATTACATTTAGTTGAGAAAGTATGTCGGACAGATATAAGATTAGCCCACTCACGTGGGTAATCGCCTCTATTTACTATGTGATAAATAGAGATGAGACTGTTTTTAAGCTTATTATCTAGGTGATAATCGAGAGCTCAAGCTTAAAACATGTATGTCACCTTAACTAAGTGTTAAGATGAGGACATAATACTTACGATGTCCGAAAGTAAAATACCCCACATATTTTACTTTATCTGTCTAAGATGCCGACGTGAGTTCGATGAATTTTGTAAAAGAGTAGGTACGTGAACTCAAGTTAGACATTGGGTATGTCCGAACTATCATCCGTACGGTATTGAAAGGTGTAGACATACGCTCCATGGGAAAGGAGTTAATACCGTAATACGTATTTCATACTACGTATGCATTAGCCGACCAATAAGAGTGGCAAAAAGTTTGATCTCAACTTTTATGACGTGTGAGACTCTTGAGGAAAAAAGTTCCTCAATTTTAGTGCCCTCATGACTTTTACTTATTCTCAAGGTTTTTATTTAGTGTTTGCTATCTTAGGATGTTGCCAATGGTCATGAGTTGATTCGATCTAATGGGACATTTCTAGAAAAGCAAGCTGGACTGAAATTGAGAGTTTGAAGGAAAGAGGAAAATCGATTTCGGAGAATCACATTATGGTTTTGTATTCACTGGTCGACCAATTATGAGTGTCTTTGTGATAATTATAATTGTGAATACAATATATATATATATATATATATATATATATATATATCATGTTTAAAAGAGATCAAGGGAGATATAAATGTGATCAATCGATCTAGAGTACCGCATACTAAATCTACTCGGAGTGTGATGCACATTATGAGCTGCTATATATTCCAACAGGATGTATAGCAACAAGCTCTCAAAGTATGCTGTCGCACTGATTATTCACCGCAGTATGAATGTTGAAGAGAGGTAAAGAGAATCCTATTCGGCCCGCCATGTGCGAGTGGGAGATGAAGGCTTTTATTGGTATTGGGCTTAAGGCCCGTCCGCCCAAGTTGGGCCCAAAAAGCTCGGCCCATGGGAATAGGGCCCGTGGAAAGAAAGAGGTATAAAAGGGAGGAGAGAGAGAGAAAAACATACCGTTGTTTTTAGAAAAAGAAA
This sequence comes from Eucalyptus grandis, assembly GCF_016545825.1. Lineage (NCBI taxonomy): Eukaryota > Viridiplantae > Streptophyta > Magnoliopsida > Myrtales > Myrtaceae > Eucalyptus > Eucalyptus grandis. Next base: position 6,682,095 of record NC_052614.1, on the reverse strand, counting down.
AGATGTACGTTCTCCACGCTCTCTCTCTCTCTCTCTCTCAAAAACAAAAGACAGTAAGCATACCGCTTGATCTTCCTCCCTTCAAGGCTTCATCGGATTGGATTGCTCAGTTTCTCTTCCTCCATCAACGTCGGTGTTTAATCTGTGGCTAAAAGGTACGCTCGAATCCGTGGTGTGCTTTAGGATCGGTGATACGTGTTGTTTTCCCGGGCTTCGTCTTCCGCATTGATTTAGGGGTTTGATTCGGTGTCGAATCCAGTTATCGGGGATCAGTCATTCCCAACACTTTCCGATACATATGAAGCTCAGTTCATTGCCCAAGAGGATCAACACTGAGGATGATCGGAGCAGACAAGCGAAGATTGAACTAAAGAGCGTGAATCATCCACAAGGAATGGTTCCAACCTCAAGGACTAATATCAAGACTACCCGCCAGTTTACTGTAGGGGTTATGGGTTCGGATTCAGATCATCTCTAGTAGAGGTTGAAGGCACTATGCTAACACATTCGTTTGGAGATTTTGAGAGGACAAGCAATTATTTTGACAGAAGATGACAAGTTGATACTTTCTGAATTGGCATTTTAATAACAGATTATTTTGCATTACATTGCCACGGGACCTCCTTCATTCGTCTAATTGCGCTTTCTTTTTGCACAATATTAACTTTCTGCATTTATAAATATGTTCGTGTGCGCAGGATGCCTATGCTACCATAATGGGCGAGCGAGGTGGTTACACAGGCATAACAGGGTGGGTGAATGTATGGAACCCTAGGGTTGAGATCCTTGATGAGGCGAGTGGAGCTTACATTTGGGTTCAAACTGGTCTTTCTGGTGACAAAAACCTCAATGTTGCTGGGGCTGGATGGACGGTGAGGTTTTCTTTTTCTCTCACAAATTTTTACAGCAAGTAGGGTCAGTTTTATAGGCAAGTTCGGAAAATTTGAAAGCTTAAATCTTTCATGTCGGCAGGTGAAGCCAACCATGTTGGCGACAATAGCATGCCGTTTGTAATATTCTGGACGGTAATCCAGCTTCGATTGCTCCATCTTTTGTACTTGAGTTTCATCACTCGAAACTTCAACAGATTCTTTGGAAAAACTGTTTTACTTCGTCTCTTCAATCCTTTTCTCGTGAAGCTTGTCCCTACTGAGATATTCATGTCTGTTTTTCCAGAGAGACAACTTCATCAAAACAGGCTGCTTCAATCACATCTGTCCCGGGTTCGTGCAAGTGAGCCAGCACCAGTACTTAGGGAGAGTCATAAGCCACGATCCCCTTCAACAGCACCATCTCCCACTCCAGATTTTTCAGGTAAATTTGCTTTCTAATCCATACATTTTATGTCGACATCGTCCTCTTCATCAGCATATATATCGTCATGCACGCGTGCATCATACGTACGTGCAGAAATGCTTGCCACGAGTTTATTTAATTTGGGAGTTTTCGCCTGAACGACCTTATTTTTTGCACGAGAATGAAAACTATTAGTCTCCTAGCGGGTGCAAACACTGTGAAGTGAGAATTCAGTAAGTTCCTTCTTTCTAGGAATTCGCTACACAACATCAAGCATTTATCTCTCCCTGCCACGAATCACCATTTCTTTCCCCTTCATCATGCTATAACACAGTCGCAATTTCATTGCAGGATGGCGCGACAAAGAACTGGTGGCTAGTGTTCCTGGACGAGGCCTTCATTCAGGTACTGGCCGAGCAACATCTTCACAGAGCTATCGGCAGGAGCTGAGAGCCTGTTGTGGGGCGGCAAGATCCTGCAGAGTAGCAGCTGAGATCAAAAGGGGAATGCTTCACAGCCCGAGATGGGAATCGGGCACTCACCGGAGGAAGCCTACTCCAGAGCATGTTTCGCCGACAACATCGGCTTGGTGAACAAGACATTTGGTAGATCAGAGCCGATGTCTCTCGCCTTCATGACCACCTTGAGGGACCGCTTTGACGCGAGGTTTGGGGCCTGGGAGGGTGATACGGGGTTGACCCTCTACTTTGGAGAGAGTTGACTGTGGATTTTGGAGGACCTCATCCGAGATTAACAAGCATACTTGATCAGATTTCGATACATCTTTCCAATAACTTTCCTGGTACAGTTGTTTCCGTAAGGATGGGGATTACTCCAGCCTTCTAGGACACGAGTGTCGACGTCGTGTTGATGTTCTAATGGGTTAAACTGCCCTGATTTTCTGTCTAACATAGGTTGCTATCCAATCGGTACAGTCTCCATCTGCCAATTTCTTAACCAATCTGAAATTACGACCGCCAAAAGACTTCCTTCAAACTGAGAATATCTTCAGAGGCAAATCACTTCGGGTCATTTATTTCACGAAAAATGTATCATTTTTTAAAAATATTTTTAAAATTTTATTATTTAGTATTTGGCTAGAATCTAAAAAGAACTGTATTTTCTGTCGTTTGGTTAGAAAAACAATCTTTGTAATTATAGCAAAATAGTACGTTAGAATTAATATAAATTTCATTTATTTTGTAAGAGACTTTTTGAATTATTCATTTTCCATTAAATAAACGAGTCTATAATGATTAAAAAACTATAATTAATATGATCTTTATTTATTTTGTAATGCCTAAACAATAATTATGAGGTTTGTTATAATCACAAAATATATATAGATCATAGTAATTCCAAGATAAACACAGATTATATTACTTCCAGTTTGTTAGTCGTTACATACGCGTTTATTTTACAAAAAATAAATTATTCGAAATATATCTCTACGTAAAAAGATGATTTGCATTTCTAATAAAAAGGAATGAACATAAAATATCTTTATCATACACAAATATAAAGATAAATTGTTATTGATAATCAAAACATTTTTCATACACTAATTATTTCAAGGGAAACAAACGATTAATTTTTGGAAATGCGAAACAAACAAAACCGACATACCATTTTTCAAACAATGCAACCCGTCTTCTATTGATTCCCTTATCATCGACAATTTTTTTGAACTTGTTTTCACTTTCTCTGAAACGGAATTTCTTTTAAATATCTTCAATGAAACCATCGAAACCCGAACTTGAGTTTGAATCTGAAGAACCTTGTCAAAAAAAAAAAAAGAACATATGACGTGCCATCACAGGGACGGCATTACCGTACCCAAATCTAGTACGTGCCGCACCGGAACCCAGCCAATTTTTTCCACTAGATTCCTTTTTTTTTGTATTTTTTTCCGTGGGCCGTTTTTCCGTAAAACACAGAAAACAAACACAGAGAGAGATTCACGAACTGCAAACGAGCTTCGAAAACAGTTGCGCTGTTACCAACTCTCATTTTCTCAGTCCGGAACAAAAGATTTGATCAGCTCTGCTGCTAGAGAGAGAGAGAGAGAGAGAGAAGAAAGCTGGCGTCTTCCTCGCCCCCTCCGGCCCAGACGCGGGTCCCTCTGCCGCCGGACCCCGGTAAGCGCGCCCCCTCCGATCGTCCTCTTTATTCGCCCCTTCCTCGCCGGAGTAGTCCGGCCGGATATTCACGTCTCCCTCCGTTGTCGAGTGGCGGGGCTTGATGTTCTCCGTTTTCTTGCCCGGTTGATTCCGGTCGAGATGCCGGAAGGAGAATGCGATGCGATGCGGTTGCGTGTCCGATCGCGAGAAACTTGCTCGCCACGGAGCTCTCTCGAGTGTAAAACCTAATTTCGTTGCTCGCTGAAGCCGCTGCTTTTTGATCCAGTTGGCTGATTTGTCGCTGCCTTTGACTTGGTGATTTTTTGTGTTGAGTCTCGTGGAGTCGTGCTTGTGGACGGGGCAATGGGAAAAGTTAATCGAGAAGCCGCTAAGGCAGTGGTGCGCCGGGATTTGCCATTATACTGACTATGTGTTGTTCTATGAATGCATCACGAAAGGATTTCATATTAATTGGCATTACTTTGAAGGCTGCTTGATGTAAGGAAGAGAAGAAATTATGTAGATATACAGATTGTAGATTGTATCGAAGTGAGGTATTCATAGTAGATAGTAAATTTCCATCTTGTTTCGATTATCTTTTAAGCAAGCAAGTGGGATTTGCTTCGTTTTTTCACTTGTCCGTGTCAAAGCAACTCGTTCCATATAAAGGTGGAGAAATTATCAATACATAGTAATTGGTGGAAGGAAACCATAATTTGACTCCCCATCTCATCGTGTGCAAGCCAAATAGGAACCCAAAAGCTTAAATTAATTGGTGGAGGGAGACTGTTTATTTCAAGAGCATATAAACCTTGTAGACAAGTGATGTGGGATACATTAACATATAGATTGATCCGCTTCCTTTTACCTTCTAATTCATGTCTATCTCTTCTTCTGTTCTTCACACGCCTACGGCTTTAGGAAGACGTCGAATGCTTTTTTCGTCTTTTATGTTGTATATCTAAGAATGGAGAGAATGGAGGTTCTTGGTTCGCAAATCACAATTAAGTTGATTCAAATGCTGGTTCTTGCTTTCCTACTTTGTGGTACAAAGTGTTTCTTTCTTATCTGCTATCAGAATACATCCGCTCATTGTAGTTCATTTTTATGCTAAGATCTATTTCATTGAGCTTGAAACTTCTTTTTGGTTTTCAAATTTGTTCACATACTGTAGGTGAAAATCCTGTAGAAGATGGAGCTCAATTTTCATTGGTTCCCATTCACATTGTTACTTGTGCAACTCAACTTCCAGCTGAATTTCTGGAACCCTCTTCTGATAGGCAATTAGTGATTGGTTTTGATTGTGAGGGTGTTGACCTATGTCGCTATGGCAGGCTTTGTATCATGCAGGTATGTACTCTTTTTCAACGATGTTGACATTTCATTAAGACATCCTGCATCATTTATCATATATAGAGTAATAATTACCATCAAACATCAACCACATGATTTGCATTTCCACCTTTTTGATCAGGTGTAAATATGACATCACTAACACTTTCGCTTTCCTATAGACACCCTATCACCCATATTTGAACAATAGATGAGCATAATTTACAGGACAGAAGGTTTGCAAATGGAGTTACACTCACATAAGTAAACTAAAATGTAACGATTGGGCAGAGGTAACGTTAATGTTTGGCTAAGAGGTTATATAATTTCAAATATTCAATGGCAGAGCCGGAGAATGACGTGTGTGTACATACACAGATCATCTAATTTTATCTTAAGTGAATGTATGAAGTAATGTGGTAGGTGTTGTCCACTGCAGGAATAATTTTATGTGTCCAGGTCATATATGCTGTTTAGAAGCAATTGGATCCTATTTTCCATTCTGTGTTGCTTTCTTAGTCTCTTTCTGCTCATTGAATGTTGAATGTCCTTTAGGTTTTCATGCTTGTAATCAAGTAGAGTTTCCAATAGCTCTTCCTAGAACTCATTTTATTAGAAAATTAGAGTGTTTTTCTGATGATTCAAGCATTGTGTAATCTGCAGCTAGCTTTTCCAGATGCTATATATTTGGTTGATGCCATTCAGGGAGGTGAGATGCTCATGAAGGCATGCAAGCCTGCACTTGAGTCTACGTACGTCACCAAAGTCATTCATGACTGCAAACGAGATAGTGAGGTCTCTTAACTGATTTTATTTGCTTTTGCATCTCAGCCACTGTCACGTACATTATGACACACAGTTCTTGTGCTTGAACATTTGATTTTGTAGGCTTTGTACTTTCAATTCGGCATCAAATTGAATAATGTTGTGGATACTCAGGTGAGCATTTTGTATGAAATTTCAGTCTTATGGTAGGCTTTGTCTTTCGTTTATGCAACTCGATGCAACAATTGATTGAGAATGGCTTACTTAAGTTTATATAACAATTGGGAATAACAAATTGTTGTGATTTAAGCAGATTGCTTACACCCTTATAGAGGAGCAAGAAGGAAGGAAGCGATTGCCCGATGATTACATATCTTTTGTCAGCCTTCTTGCAGATCCACGTTATGGTGGTATAGTGCATCTTCTGGCTCTTACTTTTGGCTGGGGGCGCATACTTTTTTGGATGTTCTAGGATCAAGAAAAGTACTTTGGAACAGAACTTTATGGTTTACTATTTTCTGCCTTCAACTTTTCTGTGGTTAACGTTTATCAGAGTGAAGAATGTAGGGAAGAACTCCAGTGTTCTTCTTTGCATTTGCTTGTTTGAGGAGTGATCAAGATACTTATCTAGGCTTCTCACACGTTAATGTCTATAGTACTACAATACGAAATGACATCCAAATTGCGCATCATGTGGGTTTTTTTAATTTCTTATCTTTTGGTTTTGTTACAGGCGTATCTTATCTCGAGAAGGAAGAAGTCCGTATCCTCCTTAGGCAGGTGAGTTGTTGGATTTAAAGAAGTTGTAGTCATCATGTGGAAGCCAATTTTTTTTTTTTTTTTTTTTTTGCCTTTGCACTCACTCTACCAGGATTGATGTCCGGTTCTCTTATGAGCTGTGATGCATCAATACTCAACATAACACTGAATATACTACAATGAATAACTTTGTTGTTGGAGATTGCTTTGAGCTTTTGCTGCTACCAGTGCATTGCTTTTAGATCTGACCATGCTCAGGAATTCTAGTTCTCATATTAAGGTTATTCAAAACCAGTGAGGTCAACAGAGAGATTGTTTTGTTCTACCTACAAATGTCATGGCAATCACAATTTCCCCTCTGGCAAAGGGAATTATTAGATGTTAAATAAATTAGCAGTCGTGTCTACCCCTTCCAAATTCTACCGCAGAGAATTTGAATGCAAACTATTATCTCACCAGTGATCTGATCCACTATCACACTCACATACTATCTGCTGAGTTACATTATGGAGTTCTTAAGCAGAAGCCAATCAAGAGATGATAATTCTTTAGTATGGTTCATTAGCTCAACATGCGATTTCTTTGTTTTTTTTTTGGTCAGAAGCTCAACATACATAGACAGTTAAAAATAACTCCAGTTTCAACAAATACATCAAATTACATGTTGGTGATTGTTTTCATTTATGATAGCTCCAGTCACTCTAAACTATATTTGTGACTACTAATGTGTACCTGTCACTTAGCCGCACGACATGCCCAGAGCAAAATATTCTTTTGCCTTTCGCTAATGTGCATGTTTCTTTTACAGGACCCCAAGTTCTGGACGTACAGACCACTGTCTGAAATGATGATACGTGCAGCTGCAGATGATGTTCGATTTCTTGTTTACATCTATCGCAAGATGATGGAGAAACTGAATGCACGATCCTTGTGGTATCTGGCTGTTCGCAGTGCTCTTTATTGTCGATGTTTTTGCATCAGTGACAACAATCATGCTGATTGGCCGTCTTTGCCTCCAATTCCAGGTTTAAAAATTACAGATGAAATTTTTTTGGATTAGCTTTTGTTTATTCTGTATTTTTTGGAAATGACTAGATGCATTGTGTGGGGAACTAGTGCTTGCATTTGTTGATTTTGTCACCCCATCATTCTAACTTATTCGATGAGCTTCTGCTGGTATTTACTATCCTCAGAATTAGGACTGAGATGGGGAATTGTTCAAAAAATAGAAGGTTTGAGCAACTTTTTTTTTCCTGTTTTCAGAATAGAGCAGACAGCAATAACAATTTAGATTGTACAAATGGGTGGAGATTTCCAGTGAATGACTTCTTGAGGTGCTTTGTCAGAGCTCAGTGAAGTTAACTTGGACTGTTTAATGGTTGCTTAACATGACTACCATAAGTCAAAACCACTATTTTCGGGGCCATTAATATGTTCTTCAAGTGATTTTGCTTTCTACATTGCATGATTGCATCAAATTTAAGTTCCAACTTTTTTAAAGGTGCAAATGTGCAGTATAGAGATGTTACTTTAGTTTAGTGCCATATCTTTATCGAGATAATTATGAAGGTGCTACCTTTTAACTAGGCTTGTAGAAATAGCTTTGCTTGTGGATATGCTATCTTATGATTTTCACTTTTGAATGCTAATAATTTATTTTTCAACATGAAAATAATCATCGGATTTTGATGTTAATGACTCGAGGGATGCACCACTTGCAGGTGTCATAGTATTATAAAAAAGAGTTAATATGAGAATGTCAAAAGAGTTTCGTACTTAGAATGCTAATACGAGACCCTTGATTCAAGGACTAATTTCAGAGTACTTCACGTGTAGATGATATATCTGCAGAGAAGAATGCGCCAGAGGAGGAAATCCTTTCTGTTCTTGATGTTCCACCTGGAAAGATGGGACGTGTTATTGGAAGGAGAGGAGCTTCAATTATGTCTGTTAAGGAATCTTGCAAGTAGATCTCTCTCTCTCTCTCTCTCTCTCTCTCTCTCTCTCTCTGTAAATGTATGTGCCGCCGTGACTCTCTGTCCTGTTAGAAGTACTTGTCTGGTTTTCCTTACAGTTGTCTTGCTTTGACAGTGCTGAAATCTTCTTTGGAGGTGCCAAAGGTCCACCTGACAAGGTTAGTTGCCAATCTGCTGCATATGTTCACTGTAATGTAGTTCAATTCGCTTTAGGCAGAAATCCTATTGAAGCTTTTTGGTTTGATCTGTTCTGACGACTAACTCCTTTAATAACAAGCCTTATGTTGTACATAATAATTGATGCGAGTTCCTCAGGTGGTTTAATTTCGGTGTAGGTATTCCTCATAGGACCAGTGAAGCAGGTGAGGAAGGCAGAAGCCATACTGCGGGGGAGAATGATGGATCTGTAATGAGAGGTGGCAATTGCATTGCTTCTCTTATCCATCATCTTCACTATTCATGACAATTATGGCTTTCACAGATATTGGGTTTGGCTGTTGAAACGATTGTGCTTGTTCTAACTGTACAGTGAAATGCATCAGTTGCTTTTCTATACGCTTTCTCAATCTATACGCATACATAGATTGAATCCAAATTGCGCTTCAATTGGCAGTTGCTTGTTAATGGAATCGCCCTTCTATCCAGTATAAGATTTGTTGGCTTTGTTTTTCATTTTTCGAGGTGGTAAACGACACCATTCAATGCAACTCAATAGATTCATGACTCCATACGTCATGCTTTAAAATACGGACACTTTCAGCTATTAAAATAATGAAGGGCTGTTTGACTGCTGTTACTTCTTTTTGCTCAGTTGTCTTCTCGCATCTCTTCTTACAATTACAAAAACCCGATGGACTCCACAATTTTTGATGGAATAACTACCATGTTAACCCAATGCCACTCCGCCACCAAGTATGTATATACTTACAGCTAGCAATAGCGGCACTTGGGATTTTCCAAACTCGTTATATACAGAGAGAGAGAGAGAGAGAGAGAGTTCCAACACGGATATGAAATGTCCAGGCATATTATTATCGTTGTTGCCTCTTATCTATTGCAAACCTCTAATTTGCTATCACAATCCCTTACTGGGTTGAGAAACTGAGCAGAGCACCAATAACTCGAACGTTGTAGCCGCTCCATAAAACTAATGGCCCACAGGACTCAACGACCATCCAGTTCACACAAGTTACCTTTCCACGGCATACAACAACTCTTAATACTTACAGAATCACATCAGAAATGCTGTTCGGTGTACTCACAGAAGAAACTGCAAACCGTTTCTCTTGATAGAACATACTTATGGCGAATACTCAAGACAAAAAATGAGAACTCAAATGAGAAAAGCGAAAGAATGGACAAATTATTTCTTGAAGCTACCATACTGAGATTGGCTCGCAAAGCTTGAGAAGAAGTCATCTCCACCAGTAGCTTGTGACGACGTAAAACCTGAAATACCAAGACCAGACCCTGTACCCATGGCTCTTCCCATATAGAATGAAGTCGGGGGACCCTTTTCCCTTTCATCAGAACCATCACTTAGTGCACCAACTATACCCACATCGGCAAGTGAAACCTTCTTGGCTGCAAGTTTGTTTGAGCAAACGAAAAAACAGCCACATTAATAGGCTAGCAGACACTTCCCAGCCAGTGTAAGTTTGTGTTATAGTACATTAGGCATAAGTTGCAGCGTGCCATGGGTGCACAAGTGTACTGAGTACAACAGACAGGAACAGCAATTCTACATTCCAAAAAACTAAGTACATTATTTTGTCATTATTTTGTCATTATTTTGGCTAAGCCAAGAAGGTACAGCAGGAGACACTCACAAAGAGAGAACGTGTGAGGCTGACATGAGTAATCACAATATGGTAATGAGCCAGATGAATGATTTTGCTAGAAACAATTTAAATGTGTCCTTACTCCCCCAACAGAACACAATGACAAGAAAAAATGCACAGAACTTCAGCATTTGCATAATTTGTATTCCACAACACAGAATGCTTCTGTAAACAATCCCAGATCATTCAAAAGGATTGCCTATTAGACCAGATGCATCTATACCACACATCTTTTTTTTCTTGTAGTCTAGGTTGAATGTGTAAGAGTAATAAGATACGAGGCCAGGGAACAACTGCAATGCCATAAGAAGAGCTCAGATATACTTACGAGCAGATATATTAAGATCAATCAGTCCACGGCTGAGGGAATCTGCCCAAATTCCAGATTTGACATGAAATGCATCCTTCTTTGGTTGTGGATTCGAGATAGCTGGAGCCTTCTTACTTGAGTCACTCATGTTGGAATCATCAACAGGGTTTTGGGAAGGTTCTGCTGACGTTGAATCAGTGTTGAAAGTGAATGAGCCAAAAGGATCAGAGCTGTCAAAATTGTTCAGTGGAACAGCAGCAAATGGATCCACTATAGGGTTAGTGGGAACAGAATTTATAGGCTTGGTTTCAGGTTGAGTAACCGGAGGTGGTGCAGCAAAAAAGTCAACTGGTGTAGAAACTGCAGAAGAGACAGCAGGTGCAGAAGCAAATAGATCCACCTCAGTCTGCAAAAGAAAAAATCATATAAAATTCAAGACACATGCAACAGCAACCAAAAAAAAAAAGAGCTGTTGCCCATAAGGATTCAAAGTTCCACAAACATTTCTTCTGCTCTGCACAACCTAGAGTTAATCCAGCACTTGACTGAGCCATCTATTAACTATGGAACATACTATTATCGGTACACTTCAGATGCATGAGACTGACGAGAGAATGAAATTAGCATGTTCTTGGACAGATTACCCATATTGAAATATTGAATACATAAACAAAATGCTAGCTGGGATAGCAAGGGGGATCAAAATCTTCCTTGCAGTGAAGGGATAGCAAAAGTGAGTTGCAGAGCCAGCAGTAAGCAGCATCAGACAGTCCACAATTAAAAAACTGAGTATTTCACCTTCTTCTCAGAACTAGCTGCTGATTCTATTGAAGGAGGTGCCGAAACAAAACTTGCATCAGCAAAAAGGTCAACCTCAGATGGATTTTCATTCAAGGAAGGAGCATTAGTCGGAACAGATATTGGAGCATCCAACAGATCTCCAATCAAGTCCTGCCCAAAAAGATCCCCTTGGTTTGCATTTCCAGCACTGGACTCTGCAAAAATTTAAGCTGACTGTCAGATAGAAAACGACCTCCAGTAAATTTTTATTTAAAGCCAAACATAAATTGCTCAAGGGCCTCTCCAGTGGGGGACATTCATTCATTGAATACTAATATGGGCCAAGAAATAATATCATGCTTGAAGCACAATGGTAACACATTATAACTATACTCAGTCTTCAACTAAACTAGTCCGCAGCTACCCGACAAGAGGATGCGCTCACCACATGTGCCTTATCGTATGAACTTCCAATGATTTTAAGCTCATGATTACACATCAGGGATCAAGCAACTGGCAGCCAATGGCAGATTATCATACCCCCAGTCCCACAATAATACCCTCAAAATTTAGTGAGTTTTATTGACGGAATGCATTCTTCTGTTGAACTCAGATCAGCTATTTAAAAAAGAAAAAAAAAAAAAAACTTACGGATCATGAACCAACAAACATTTAAGGAGTAAGGAAGGATGCTGCTAAGAAGCAGAAACAGTTTCCAGGATAAATAAGCAAATCATGTCTGCCTAGGAGAATCAACAGACAACATGCAAGAACATAAGGAAATTAAATGAGGAAGAAATAGAACATACTAGATGTGGAGGTTCCTCGAGGATCAAAATCATCGAAATCATCATCATCATTAATTGCTGGGGCCTTTGAACTTTGCAAGGGAGTTGGTGATATTGATGCAACAGATGCCTTACCATCTTTGCTGCAAGAGCATATATTCAGAGATAACCAAATGCCCAAACATGACAACATGGAAAAGAATGCAGGAAAAGCAATACTAAATGATCTGCACAGGGAAAAGACTTGGAACGAGATTGATGCAATGACCATCACACAAAAACCATGTCTTGTTATATCACCTTTGTTAACAAGTTCCAAATCAACTCCACAGATTTTCACACATAAGATGTTTCGCCAGATGCCAGTAAGGCCTAAATACTAACGAAAAACTGGAAGTCGACCAATCTACGCAATGCCAGTGTCAATTTTCACCAACCTAGACACCCATTAACAACCCTTCCCCTCCCCTCTTACCACCAACGGCAACAGAAACAGGAAAAGAAAGGAAAGGAAAGCAACCAAAAAAGAAAAAAAAAAAAGAAGAAAAAGATGACAGACAGAAAGAAGCAGCAGCAACAGAATGATCCACCAGCTACTTATTCTCACAAGAAACTTTATGAGGAGATGTGGATGATCTTCTGGCATCTCCTTGAAAAGAACTTATGGAGCTCTAACCTGCCAGGGCGTGCAGACCCCGTCTTCAACATACTCCCCTTCTTCTCAGTTTTCCCCCCTTGATCTGCCTTTTTGTAAGAATCCTTTTCTTCTCTATAATCATCTTTATAACTGTCACTAAACCGGTCACCTTCTCTGGTACTACTTCCACCTTTGTAACGATCACCAGTGTCAAAGCTACTGCTACCAAACGCAGCACCACCAGATTTGCGTGATATTCCAGTAGATGAGAGTCCAAAGTACCTATAAGGGGCATCCACATAGTTTATCCACTGAATGTGGTCCATAAATGAATCTCAAAAGGGTAGGAGGATAAAATGTATTTCAGTGCTTCAATGAAATCTCACTTGTCCCGGTTTGCTTCAGCTTTATTTCTTACTTCCTGTATTTTATCTCTATTGTTGAGAAGAGCAACAATGGTTTCAGCCTTCTTCCTCACATTAATGCCCAGATCCTTCCCACTTGGCTCAACATATTCAAAACTTGAGAGAGACTACACCAAGTAAAGAAGATAATTTAAATGGATATAAAATAAAAACCTTCCCTTCTCCAACATATGGAAATCACAAGATGTGTTCTCAATAATATTCATTGTTATACCGAGATTTGGAAGGTATGTTCAATAATGTCATCAACCGCACGCTCTGAACCATGTGCCACCAAATACTCTATAACAGCCAGTGCCTGAAAAAAATTATTTAGACAGAAGAAAAGAGGGTTACCATACACCAACACTCCATTTGAAATGAGAAAACATCAGTCAAATCGAAGAGGAAAAGAAGATGGAGCCAACAGACAAAAAGTGAAGATTCAGCCAACAAAGATGATAACTCTGACTTGAAGTATTTGACCCAAGGTATGAAAAAGTTCCATGGTAGTGATGATTCTACCTTGTAGACATAACGCCAATCCTTTCCAGTCTCCCGCAATCTCGTCCAAAGGACATTCATGACCATTTGACATTCCGTGCTGAAATGGTTGATAAAATGTAACTCTTTAACTTAAATAATTGTAGTTAATAATTACCAGAAAAACAAATGATTCTCTCTCACCAACCACCAAATATTAAACTAGGCTGGAAGAGCTTTAAGAAGTGTAAGGCATAAAGAATTACAATTTCTTAGTGGCTTGTGCAATCTCTGCCAATGCAGAGCCATGAGGACCCCATGGTTCGTTGTCTGTAGCATCCAGTACCTTGATCACCAATGCCAATGGAATCATGAGTCAACATACGTATGCATTCAGTGACTTGACGTTGTTATTGGCCAACAAATGCTTAATGATGCACAATCAATTCCATCCAGCTAAGAAGGTTTACAATGTTGATATAGTGACTTTTAATCCATATTCTAGCAATTGAACAGGATGTTTGGTGATTTCACAGCAGAAGAAACACTAAAGTAACAGGATACTAGGTAAGAAGCCATGCTCTTGGCAGAGGACAGAACTAAACTGAACGCACGATGGACAAGTAGCTAGATCCTGGCACCTTTCCAATATGCCCCTTGTCTATGCATCTTGTGGATGCTATGGTTAAAAATTGAATGAAATACAATTCGTGCGCCAGGAGCAGTCTCTACAAAGGATGAAACTCATTGTCGAGAAACCTGCCAATAAGTTGAATCTCGACCCAAACCCAGAACATTTTGCTGCTTTTTTCTGCTGTTCCAGCTATCAGCCAGACCATGTAGCATACTAGGAATTCAGACATTGCTTCTACAGACCTCTCGATGAATTTTCAAATTATGAAACAAGATATTAAGACAAAAGCAAATGAGAAAAAAAGGAAGAAAGAAGCTCAACCAACAGCTGCTTAAGATGTGATAATGCCATTAGCGTCAAAGAAAACAACCACACAATGCTTGAATATCAATTTTGACAGAGCCATAAACACCATACAGCATCACTAATTTCACGTGCATGCCGCTGATGGACAAAACTAGTCTCAGCAAATTAGCAAACGTAATGATGCTTAAATCAAAAACTAAAGCACACAACTTCCAACTCTCAACAGTAAGTTAGCCGTCTGCCAAATAACATTAAACGAATTCCAACTTCTGCCCTCAATTCAATTTTCCGGAGCACCCACGCATTTCCGTCCTCCAAGATGAGCAATCAAACTACACACCGAGCACGATCGACACCGACGCATGCATCCCCAAACACGTGAAATCTTAAACATTCGGCATCCCAGCTCAACCGCCCTAGGTCAAATAAAAGCTAGCAAAATCTCCCGCTCCCAAAGCAAATACAAATGCGCTCCAACAAGAGATCACGCCCACGTACCTTCTGTTCGATCTCAGGGACCTTCAGGACCTTCAGATTCACCTCCCTCTTTCTGCTCAAAGCCCCAAAAAAAAAAAAAAAAAAAAAAAACAAAAGAATCAACCGACAAAACGACGACGACGGCATTGCGCATAATCCAGCTTTGCGAGCGACGGAATCCAAACGAAAAAGCGGATGAGAATTCGAAGCTCACATTTCCCGAACCGTCTGATCGAAAACCTTCATGAAATCCATGGCGGATCTGCATCAACCGAAGGAAGAAACACGGAGGGTGAGAAAACGATCGCGGCGGCGGCGGCGGCGAACAACGGATCTTCGAAAAGCTACGACGAGGCTCGAATCAATGCAGAAGATTACAGGATAAATCCAGATCCAGGAAAAGAGAAAGAGAAGGAGGAAGAAGGAGAAGCAGCTTCGAGTCGAGAAGGAGGAACCTACCGAGTTTCAGATTCAGATCTCCGGTTCGGTGGCCGGTGGAGGTGACGAGACAACGGAGGCTTTTTTTTTTTTTTTTTTTTTTTTTTGGTTTTTGTGGTGGCCTGGTATTCACGAGCGAATGCGGGTGACGATGGTGGTGATGGTGATGATTAAAATTCTTCCCTTTTTCTTTTTTCAATTTAATAAGAGCACCGAAAAAGTCTAGAAATTTAAAATTGGTGACATTAAAAAAATCTCCAATTGGTTTTCGATGACGCCTTTATCTCATATTAATTTTCATCTTACAAAATGTTTTAGAGAAATTGACACAAATAATCCATAAATTTTGGCTCAATGTGCAATTTAATTCTTGAATTTTTAATTTATTCAATATGAATCTTGAACTTTAACTTAATATATAATGTAGTCCATAAATTTTTAATTTATTTAATATAATCTCCGAACGTTTGACACATATTCAATCCAGTTCTTAAATTATATGAAAATGTTCAATGTAGTCCACAAACATTATATTAAACAAATTAAAAGTTTAATAATCAAATTATACATTTAGTCAAAATTTATGAACTGTTTGTTTGTGTTGTTATCCTAATATTTTGAAACTAGTATCTCTTATCTAAATTCCTTAGTGGTATGGACTGTAGTCCAGATTCATCCATTGTTTGATGGCGTTCTTCACCCCAAATAAACTCGGATGCACCTATATAAAATGATGGAAAACCTAAATTAGATATAAAATTATAAAAATTAACTTAACAATTCTCATGCACCATTAACTCACCGCCCACGGTGTTTCTTACCAATGGTAGCCGTCCATGACGATCCCTCACTTTGGCGTCCTCGAGTATTCTTGCTTTTGCTCGATCGCTTTTCCAACTTCTCCACCATCATCTCTAAGTTCTTTTCTCTACTTCACCTTTGATTATTCATTATTCGGCATGATCTCTCTCTTGGTCAACTCTAAACTAGGCATTTAGCAAGTGTTTAATGAAACCATAGAGAGATCCTCATCGTCTTTAGTTTAGAAATTTGCTTAATAAAAGACGGCATGTTTATTAAAAGTCGTCAAGCTCCGAAGGTTGATCTTTGAAATTCATCAAGCTCCCGAGATGGATTTTCCAGAGATAGCTTGTTGATGACAACAATCAAAAGGGTTTAAGTCATTGCGTGAATGAGGGAAGTGGAGATATGATACCCAAGGATTCGATATTTTTTTTTTTATATTTTCAATTTTATCTTAAGTTGCAGATTTTTAAAAATTTCAAATCCTAAATGAGATATTTATACAATCTGAATCATATATAAATGATTTCAAATCCCTTTTTATCCTATCTGAATTCGAATCCGACCAAACACAATCTTAGAAGTTTGAGATCTAACGTGAGGGGTTATTTGGATTGAGGTTTTTAAAATTTTTTGTGAGACAAAATATAAGATTGGTCATTAATTTATGATTATTTATGATTTGTTATTAATTTATGATTATGTATGAGATGAAAATTAATTTGGTTTAATGTGTCATGAAGCACCAATTTAGGAGTTTTAATGGTATTAATCCAAAAATTCAACGTGTGTGCAATGACGTCATAAGGTTTTGGATGGTACAAACAAAACCTTTCAAATAGTATAATCAAAACCTAATATTTGTAAAGTTTTTATTTATTTTTTTGGTCGGTTAATATTTGTAAAGTCGACGCATTTGATTCACAAAAAAGCGGTCGCTTGCCACTTCCATCATTTTTTAGAAATTGACATTGTCTTTGTCTAACTCTAGCGATATATTTGGAGAAGTTACTTCCCAAATACATATCCAACTCATTGGTAGATGATAATATTGACCAAAGAAAAGGCCGTGGAATGTTGATCTTCTTACAAATCAAAGACGCACACATGTTTTTGGGCACTTCTCGATGAGAATGCTTTTGTCCGTAACATGGAGCTTGTATTGAATCGATTTGCGTATGCAGCATACACATTCAAGATTTAACTCATCGCCATCTTCATAATAGATGCGCTCGAAGCATCCATCATGTTGCTGAAAACCTGCAAGAAACCTCCTAAAGATTTCAACAACCTTAATCTTACCGTGTTAACGGTAAGAGCGAAGCACTTGCGTTTGGAGCGATGGACTAAACATCAACACACCCATCTCCTTACATGTCTTGTTCAACATTTAGTACAAATCATACGTACATATCTCCAATACCAATTAAATTCCTTTCTCCATTGTGAAATATAGAATGCAATTAAATCTTTAGAGGAGAAAAGGAAATGAATAAAATCAATAAGCGGTTTTAGAAAGCGAGAGCGTTTGAAAGTAGTATGTAACGACTATTAAATTCAACACATCATAAAAAAGACCAAGACCTAGAACAGGGCATGATCCGTTACCCAGATCTAAACATATCCTCACATGTCTTCTTCAACATTTTTTACATATCAGACGTATATATATCTAATACCGATTGAATTTTATTTTCCATTGCGAAATATAGAACGCAATCAAATCTCTGCTGGGAGAAAAGGAAACAAATAAAATCAACAATCGGATTTAGAGAGCGAGGGTGTTTGAAAGTGGCACACAGCAAAGACTGTTTCGGCCCATCACAGAATGCCCCAAGTGGCTTGGGCCCATGGGCCTGACTCCTCCCAGGCCCAAAACAGAGCGCGGCCCGTTACCCAGTCCTAAACATATACCCATCGTTTCTATTTCCTATTATATTCACACATAAAATAATTCCGTCCCTGTAACTTTTCTCAATCGTGCTGGCTGGCTCACCGCCGTGCCGAAAAAATATCTAACCTTTCTCCGCCCTCCCCTCCTCGTCCGACTCCCGTGTATATATAAACACTTAAAAAAACCCTCCACCATCGTTCCAGCCACATCCCCTCTCCCTTTCTTCTTTCTCTCTCTAGCAGACCGAAGCAGCGGAGTGCTCCGTCTCCATCTTCGTCTCCCCGACCGAGCAGCGCGCAAGAATGGCGGAGGAGGAGCTCGTGGCGCTCTCGCCGCCGGCCGCCTCGCCGCCGCCGCCGGATCACAAGCGGAAGCTCGACGATTCGGAGGAGGCCGGAGCCCCGGAGCCCGCCGGGGAAGCC
>NC_052614.1:6617948-6663529 GCF_016545825.1 Eucalyptus grandis | reverse complement strand
AGTTGATTGATTCGATCTCCAATCGATTCAGTTCAATTTCCTTGGGTTGGCATAAGAACAATCATCATCATGGAGAGCGTGAAATCTCTCTACCTCAATCCTGGCCAAGCTGCTTGCCAGGGCAAAAGAGTACTACGCCTGCAGATGCGAAAGCTCCAAGCTCATCTTCCAACTCCACGACAGCATGAGCTATTGATGAGGGAAATTCAACAATGCTAGTAACGCTCGGGCATCTTGAGGGCAAATCCCCCAATACGCCACCCAACCCGGCCCATAATTGAGCGTACCGCTTGCTTATGATGATGATTAAGGGCTGCTGTAGAACATTTCTGTTTAAAAATCGTCTTTAAAAAAACAAATAAAATAAAAATGTTTATATTCCGGAAACAATTTTTGAACAAAAACGCGTTTGGTAAACTTGTTCGGAAATAAAAAATAAACAGAAACACGTTTGGTAAATTTGTATAATTTTTTTATTTCTTTATTTTTTAAATTATTTTATTTTATTTTTTCTATTTTCTTTCTTATTTTTCTTATTTATTTTCATTTTTTTCTTTTTCTTTTTTCTTCTTTTGGCTCGTCACCGGCCTTGACCATGGCCGGCGACGGCCGATGAGGGCCGACGGCCTCGCCCAGCCACGGCGAGGCTCGGCCCCGCGAGATCGAGCTCTCCGCCCAGCTCACGCTGAAGTCGACCTCGCCTTGGGCGAGCTCGAGCTCGCCCGGATCCAGAAGATCTGGCTCGCCTGAAGCGAGGCGAGGCCGAGCTCACCGGGGCCGACGACACCCGAGGTCGCCAGCCTCTCGACGGCGTCGCCGGCCAGAGAAAAAGAAAGATTAAAGAAGAATAAGAAGAGAAGAAAAGAAAATGTTTTTTTACTTGTTTAAACAATAACACTTTTTGTTTTTGTTTTCTGTTTAATGCTGCTTAACAAAAATAATTTTTGAAGAAAATGCACACAAACATTGCTGATGTTTTTTTGTTCTGCAACAAAAATAAAAAGTTGTTTAAAAAAGAAATAGAACGAAACAAACGCAGCCTAACTAAATTTTTGGGAAGTTAGGAATGATTCTCTCTTAAAAATAGAAGTTGAGACTTAATATTAAATCACTTTCCAGCATTATCTAATGCCTAACAGTTCGGCATGTTATGAGGCAATCTTCATGATTCAATCTATTATTTTCTTCGTTAAGCCTACTATTCAGAATGCAAGAACAGTACCTTGATCGTTCCTTTACTGCTCGCGGCTGGGCTATCGCTCTTCCAACTCCGGCACAAATAAAATACAAACTTGCATCCTCATCGACCTCATTCCTGTCAGAAGAATTAAATCGATGCCGAGCAGGATTGGCGATGACCATTGTAGAAGCACTGACGATATGTCTATGTGAGATGAGCCATCACCAATATATCCGACGATCTTCTGATGACGAATATGTCTAACCAGTGGAGCTTCCCAATGTCGGACTTCGCTTGCATATAAAATCAAGATGCTCTGTCTAGAGCATGTTTTAAGGTAAGTGTCAAGTCAGGTTAACAAGCTCAACTTGGACTCAAAAACCAGCTCGTTGATCTGTCCAGAATTTTGTCCTAAAGTGGAAAATCCATTGGTTAAATCTTAGACTGAGAAAAGCAGATACGCACCGCAGCATGAATGCTGGATCCAGGATTGTATTTGACAGAACAAACACTTGCTCGCAAGTGAATGTTAAGAACACTTGCTTCCTGCTTTATACACCATATCTTGATCAGTTCAATTCAACAGATTAGATATGACCTAGACCATAACTGGGATAGCCTTGGGAAGTGAGATGATTTAGAGCTTAACACATTTTCACATCTCCCGTTGCAAGTAACTGAGCTAACGAGCAAATAAATACCAAATATACGAAGGGAAATAACTAAGCTCGGAGTTAGTGGCCCTCTTTGCTTTTGAGACCGGCGGTGATTTTCAACGGAAAGGTGTGCATGCATCCGGTTCTACGCGAGTGCTCCTCCTACCTGAGTTCTAATTATGAATTTCGGGTTTCAATCATTTTTCACTGTACAAAATGTTGGATCCAAAGTTAGAAGGCAACTAATGTAAACAAAGATGATATCCCAGTAACTATTGCCAAGTGATGTATATGAACCATAAGGAAATGGAGGGGGAAGTGAGCGCGGTCATCATTTACCTGAATTGGCTTCAGTTTATGTTGCACAGTCTCTTCTATGGGATGGCTAGATTTCTTAAATGGACGGACTTGTTAGCAGAGAGATGTCTTGATTTTGGCATCATAGCTCTGCCAATTATTCTCCTCATTGAATTATTTCAGCTCATACAACCTTTTTCTTACATATTTTCTATAGAGAAAAGACAAATCGCAGGATCTGCTAGCCCAAGGAGGAAGTGGTATTGATCATACCAGCACTTTTCTCTTCCAACTTGAATCAGGGCCAGTTCGTTAGGCTTTGCTAGATGGCCCAAAATTAGCTCAACTTAGGTAAAGTCCTGAGGAAAGCCTTCCGGTAGACAGGTGTGAAGACTTATTCAACTTGCCGATAGAATGATGAACAAAAATGAAGAAAAATGTTGAAGTATTCAACACTGATCTTCAGTCTGTCCATATGATACTCTAATCTTAAGTGATATACCATTCGCTTAAGTGGACGATGGCTTGGAAGCATCACTTGGAAAACAAGCTTTGTGGTTCACCCGGCAAAAAGAAAGATGCTCCAAAGTTGAGGTCATAAGGGAACTCTTTCCTTGGAGAATAACTAACTCCCAATTTGTCAGAAGAGACTGTCCCATTGATCAGCAACTTTGCACGACATTGCAATCAGAGGGTGTTCAACCCATTAGCTAGGGACTGTGTAGCAGAGCTTGTTATAGAACAATGCTTCACATGCATTTGTATTGAACTAGATCGAATGTGGCCGAGCCATGCTAAATGCCAAGGTTTTATAGTATTCCAAGCACTATCATACAAAATGACAGCAGCAACGTTTAGGTGCGGGACATTAGTATTCAACTGTATCAAAACCAAACTTCCTAGCATAACTCACCATGATGGCTACACTCAGCAGACACTTTCAAACTAGATGTAGGTATCCTCCGTTTCCCTGCAATTCTGTTCAATATACAAGCGACCGAACAATACACCAAATGATGTCTCATAGAAGAGATAAGAATCGGAATGGAGATTCTGCAGCTGCTAGAGCTAGGATCGTACGCACGGTTACCCATGCTTTTCTCCACAAGGCTTACGACATCACCTTACAGACACTAGAGCGGCTTATTTGCATTTTGTGTCTCTGATCAATTAAAGTCTACATGCATGCTACCTTTTGGGAGCAAGCAGCAAAATTCTGATACCTTCACTTGGGAGATCGCCAAGAGGAAACCTAAATTTGAACCCGTCAATATATCCAATTACATCTATCTTAACTAAACACTTAAGCCAATAAGTAATAGGCCAACTAGGATATATTAACTGCTCTACATTCCGATGTAGGATTTCTCTAATATAATTCACTCACACACGTGCACCTTAACATTATTGGTATGAATTGACCCTTTCCTTCACAGATTGTGATAGCCGTTGGATTCCATAAAAGTGTCATTTTTCAAAGGAAGGCCCTGCTAATACACTCTACCTCAACTTGTGACAATCATTATTAACAAAAATCTTTCAAGAGGGACTTACAACCCATCCATTTGGTTTAAACCCAACCCTTGTCACTACTGCAGTAAATTGTAATTTCAATCGAGGATATCGAAGTATTCTTGGGGACAATGTTGCAGAATCCAACTGTGACATTCTTCCTCTGGCAGCATCACACCCATGTAGAGTTCTACAGCATCAATTTTTCGTAAAGGCTTCGATAATGATGTCAATGGCAGGTTAGCTGGTTGGAAGTCCAGAACAAGACTAGCTGTCGGTTCAATTATAGACCTATTATGCCATCTTCAGGGAATCTTGCAATGCATAGCTTGAATCTCGAGTTGTTTGGTTCTTGTGAGCGGGCTTGTCTGATAGTAGGTTTTCTTACTTGTGCTTATTTGTTCTTCTTTGCGTTCTGCTGACAGCAGTTTCGGCTGTTCGTTTTCATGGAACGAAAATTTTACTTCTACTGCCCGAAAGGTAAAAGTATCCAGTTCGGATAAATATTTCTAAGCCATTAATAATTTGGCCAAACCTTTCCGATTGATACTCCTGTCCTTCAAAAGATCGTCAAAAGCTAAGCCATTAATCCCACTACTAAAAAGCAACTAGCTTTGGGTTCTCAATTTAAGAGAAGGACACTAACAGTGTCATAGTATGATGCTCGTTTTGTCGTCGTAACTTTCCAGGCGATCATTTAAGTGCCATGACTTCTAAAAATCAATCATTCAAGTGACATTGGTCACTTGTGTTACCGAAACTATCACGTGCCATTGTTTCAGAATAAATAATGCGACGTGGCGTTCCAAATGAAGGGAGGAAGAATTGTGGGCACGAGGACTTAGGAGAGACAGAGAGGGAGTTCAAATGATGATGGTGGTGGTGAAGGAGAAGGGTAGACGGCGTGGCGTTCGGGATGAAGCATTGATTTTGATTTGCAAGTGAAAACAGGGGCTAGGATTTGAATTGCAATCGAATTTAGTCTTGAATCCTCAAATTGGGGCAAGAAAGGGCTTCAACGGCATCTTTAAAGGCATTTATTAATGATTGTTTGTGTGACAGCCCGAGTGGCGGTCCTCGGACGTGCGCAAAGAAGTCCCTCTCTTGTCCCACACGCCTAGGGCCTAAAGAGGGAGTCTTGGCCTAGCTTATAAGACTTGGGTCTCTAACTGTACATACGCATTTTCTTGGGGTAGTATGAGCTGCCCCAAGAGGAACAAACTGTGAGGACTTAGTGTCCAAAGCAAGAATATGTGTACAGTGGAGACCCGAGATATTATAAGAAATGTGACTACCAAACCCGGGGTAGTACGAAGGGACGGACTAATATCGTCTCGACAGTACGCGGGCAAGGCTAGGCCCTGGCGATGGTGCGCGGGGAGGAGGGATGGCGGTGCGTCCGCACCTCGGTCCCCGGACGTGCATAGGGAGGTGGTGCATCTCCTGTCCCACATCGCCTAGGGAGGGAGTTCGGGCTAGCTTATAAGGCTTGGGTCTCTAACTACATACGCATTCTCGAGGGAAAAGACTGTTGCTGGGATTGAGGTGCGTCCTCAATGTGCAGGTGACCCATAGGAAACAAAACCTTGAGGGAGGCTACGCACTCGATGACGCGTCTCGAGGAAAAGACTGTCGGGATGGAGGTGCGTCCACCTGTGGGTGACCCATAGGAAACAAAACCTTGAGGGAGGCCACGACTCGATGAGGCGTATGAGGGATGGCGCGACTCTAATGAGGCGTATGTACCCATAGAGGACAATATATTGGCTTGGGAGAGGGATGGTGATGAGTTCGTAGGTGTACAAAGGGAGACCCGAGACTATGATGAGGCATATGTACCCATAGGCTGTGTTTGGTCGACTCTGATAAAACTAGGATATGATATATTTTATCATATCCCATGTTTGGTAGTTGTCTAGGATAGGATAAGGTCGAATATAGAAGGATATAAATTGGATAAAAATCCGCGGGGAGGGGGTGGGATAAGGTTGGATAGGATTTATTTTATCTGAAACATAAACTTACGTTTTTTCTTTCTTTGTCGTTCACCCATAGACGACTTTCTGTTTCCAAAGTATCGATGTTGAAGCCTTCTCATCAATAGCTCTCCATTCTCATCAAAATTTTACGAAAGCTGACAAATTTTCAAAGGTAAATAATCTCTCTCTCTCTCTCTCTCTCTCTCTCTCTTCTGAATGTCCAAGTGAGTCCTAACGAGGAAGAATTATTGAGTCTTTTGGTATAGAAGAAGCATGATACTTTAAGGGATGTGGAGAGTGGCTGAGGTTTGGTTTCTAGGTCCAATTTTAGTTGAAATGTTTCATCTTGTCGTTAAGGGATTGTGCTAAATCGGTGCAATCCGAATCTTTTCTCCACTTGTCTTAGTTTAATCGTTTTTCAACTTGTCTTTGGTTGTGATTCTATTCTTGTTTTTCCTCCATGCCCAAGTGAGTCCCAATAAGTGGTAGAATTATTGAGTCTTTTGGTATGGAAGTAATGTGATTCTTTAAGGGATATGGAGAGTGGCTAGGGTTTTGGCTGAAAGGCTTCATCTTTTGCTGTCATGGGATTGTGCTAAATCAGTGCAATCTGAATCTTTCTCAGCTTCTCTTTGTTCGTTAATCTAATTAAAGCAAATTGTGTCGAAGTAAAGTTAAGGCTAGGCATCCTCTGTTGTGTGATGTGGAGACCAATGCTAGTTTGATTGATGCTGTGTGGTGTGAGTTTGGTTTTCAGCACAAATTGTTACCTATGTATATGTAGTCAGCTCCTATTTTTAATGGGTCGTGATCCATTGGGACCATATTGTATGTAGGCAATATGATTATTATTTGTTTATTAACAAAGAGATATTTGGATCTGAGCCAATTTCATAGGCAAATAGGAGCATCTCATTTTACTTAGTTGATTCGATATAATCCCGATTGGAAATCTAGTTAGAAAGGGGCAAATACCCAAAACAGAAGAAGCTTAGAATATTTCTTGATAGATCAAAAACCTAGTCTAGCATATTTCAATGCTCAAGTCTCTATCTAGTATACCATGAAACAATTGCTGTGGGAGTGATTTGGGAGTGGTGAGAATGCCGAATTATATACCCAAATGTTCGCTAGGTATGCTTGAAAGTTTGGCTTTGAAAAACAGCCTAAGCAAATCCCAGATCAAGGATTTCTCCTTACTGCAAGGAGGAAGGAGAACCTCCTTGAAATTTGCTGATTTGAAAAAGATTATTTTATATATTTTTTCTATTATCTAATCTATTAATTTGTACTGTCTAATGTTATTTTTTTCTCATTAGAAATGGATCATAATGATAGAGAGGAAATTTCCACCATTCTTATATTAGAGGAGATGAGCCTCCAAATGTTGCTTTTGTGTATGATGTATATGCTAGTAGTGTCCACTGCTGAAAGGCACTATCGCAAGCATATATTGAAGGATTGGACATTTATTAGAATCCAAGCTTGTTTAGATCACCTTGATTGCCTCATTAAGAGCAATGACTTGAATTGTGTGGAACAACTTAGGATGGATAGACGTACATTTACTCTACTATGCGAGTTGGCACTACAATTGGTGGGTTAAAAGAAGATGGACACAAGAACAAATGGCCATGTTTCTACATATACTTGCCCATCACGTGAAAAATTGAGTCATCAAGTTCAGATTTATGAGGTCTGGGGAGACAATAAGTAGGTATTTTATCTTAGTTTTAAATGCGGTGATAAGAATGCATAGTGTGCTTCTTGTCTCACCCGAACCGGCCTCCAGAGAATGTGCCAACGAGAGATGGAAGTGGTTTAAGGTATGTTTGTTATGCTATTGCATGGACTAATTTAATACTTTAAAGAGAATGTTATTTTATTAATTTTATGCTAGGGTTGCTTCAGAGCAATAGATGGCACATTTATAACGGTACGTGTTCCAGAGGTTGATAAACTGAGGTACCGAAATAGAAATGGTGAGATTGCGTCCAATGTATTAGAGCTCACGTGACATGAGATCGTTTATGCTTTACCTGGATGGGAAGGCTCAGCAGCGGATTCTAGAGTGCTTGAGATGCTATAGTTAAACCCAATGGTTTAAAGATCCCTGTTGGTAAGATGTTTCCTATCAATATATTGCATTCTATGTATTGTAGGTTTTAAAGGTTCTAAGACAATTAATAATATCATCATTTGTTATTAGGTAATTATTATCTTGTAGATGTTGGATACACAAATGGGAGGGCTTTCTTGCTCCTTATAGAGGTACTCGATCATCTATCTCGAGTGGACAGAAGGTCGTACACCAAATTCACTCAAGGAGTACTTCAAGCTGTTCTCTCAAGCTAGAAATGTCATAGAAAGATGCCGGTCTACTTATACGGGGCTATTCTTAGAGTCAATCTTTTTATCCAATTAGAACGCAAGGTCGAATAATCATAGCTTGTTGCCTTTTGCACAACTTGATAAGAAGAGAAATGACTATTGATCCAATCGAGGCACAGTTAGATGAAGTTGCTACCACTATTGAAGATGTAAAAACAATTGATGTCGGTTTGCCGAATCATTAGGCAACATGGAGGCAAAATTTGCGTACAAATGTTTAATGAATGGAATGCAAGTCGAGGACATGGAGGAGTTGTATGATTTTATATTATTTAAAAAAAATCATTTGTTTTCCATTGTTGCAAGACTTGCATTATAATATTTTTTTTTCCATTTCTATTAGACATATGTAATATCGTGCTGGTTTATCATTATTGAGACATATATTTCCTATATAATGTTTGAACTATGACTTTATCATTTTAAATTTGAAGCACTATGCTGTCTCCATCATTAAATTTTCAGAAATTGTTCGTTAACGTGATTAATTGTCATTGCATCCTCGTGACAGCTGGAAAAAAAAGCGAATGAACTTTGGACTTTATGCTTTGTTCTAATTGGGCATTTTTTTGATTTGGTATTGGACCTGTAAGAAAATGGAAACAAATGAAAAACTTGTAAGAGAGAAAAAGAATTCATGTTTCAAAGTGAATATATTGAAATTGAGGTTATTCTAAAACGTTTAATGTTGAAGGGGTATCCAAAAGATTATTTCAAATGAACGGAAAAGATTATTACGATGCGTAATCATGAAATTCGATAAATCTGTTAATTTGAAAATGATATATTGTTTTGGATGATTTTGTGAATATTAAACCTGCAAATTTGTACTTGCCTAATGTTATTGTTTTTAAAATATCCGAATTTAAATCTGTAGCTCACCAAACAATAAAGATTGGATAAGATACAAGGATATCTAACTTTAAATTCGCAGTTCACCAAATAGTAGATTGGATAGATATGAGGATATTCGACTTTAAATCCGTAGTTCACCAAACAGCTTGATTTGGGATATGAAGAAATCCATGGATTCTTTATCCTATCCTATCTAGTCCTATCCAATTTAAAAATCCGGATGACCAAACGCAACCATAGAGGACAATATATTGGCTTGGGAGAGGGATGGCGATGAGTTCGCAAGCATATAGTGGAAGACCCGAGATGTTACAAGTGGTATCGAACCGACTCACAACCACGTGTGACACACACAGCCGAGGGTGCTGGTGCTCCTAAGGGGTGAGAGAATGTGACGACGATGAGTTCGCGGGTGTACAATGGAGACTTGAGACTCATGAGGCGTATGTACCCATAGAGGACAATATATTGGCTTGGGAGAGGGATGGCAATGAGTTCGTAGGTATATAGTAGAGACTTCGAGATGTTACAAGTGGTATGAGAGCCAACCCCAACCACGTGTGGGGCCCGCGAGGCGCCTGTTCTCCTGGTAGTGAGAATATAACAACCCAAACCTTGGGCAATACCGAAGGCACTAAGATTGCCTCGGCAGTACATGGGCAAGGCTTGCCTCCGACGGTGCGCAGGGAGGTGGTGCATCTCCTATCCCACATCACCTAGGGAGGGAGTTCTGGACTAGCTTATAAATATTAGGTCCATCTAATTGTACATACACGTTCGAGGGAAAAGACTGTTTGTTGGGATGGAGGTGCGTCCAGCCAAAGTTGGGTGACCCATAGGAAATAAAACCTTGAGGGAGGCTGCACGACTCTGATGGAGGGTATATGTACCCAGATAGGACAATATATTGGCTTGGGAGAGGGATGGTGTGACAGCCTGAATTTTCAGATTTGTTTAAATAATTGGGCTTTTCGTCGATGTGCCTATAGTACTATTCTCCGAGCCCGCCACTCATGAGATAATTAGTCTATCTGGGGAAGCAATTAAGAAATCTAAACGCAATGGACTTGATAATTCGACTAGAAATCGACCGGCTGACCGTGTCACATCCGCAAAGGTCATTATGGCATTGTCGAATCGATAAGAGATCGGAGATAGATCATCGATTGATGATACGATCAAAGTGTGGATGATTCCACCTGATTGCAAAATTTCATCAATCTACACTAAATCTGATTTTCACGTTTGTAATTCCGTGTTCTATAATGAAACTTGAGATTTTCACACAATTGAGGTCGTCAACATGTCGAAGATGTACTTTGTGACTCAAGATACCTACTGGGTCAAATGCACCAAAATTCTAAAAGTGACTTAGATTGAAGTCACGCTAAAAGCGTGCCGAATTGAAATTAACTGAATTTGAACCCGATTTCAGAAATTGAAAACTCTGTGGTGTCACAAGTTTATTTAGAACGCCGACTCATTCTCCAAAATTTCAGAGAATTTGAGGTTTTTAGAAAATTTGGACGCCACGGAAAATTAGCGAAAATTGGATGGGTCAAATTAAAGGAAATTTGGACTCTTAATCCAAGCTGGGTGTCGGGGACTTATAGAAAATTATATGAGCTTTTCTTCATGAAATTGGATCTATTTAGATGTGAGAAGAATGAAGCTAAATTAAGGAAAATCGGAATCTTGGAAGGAAACACAATTTTGGCTTCAATTTGGATTTAATGGTGGTATTATCTTGTTAGAAAGAAAATGGGTACAAGCAATTAAGGCAATGGCTAAGGATTGAGATATCGGTCTCTTTTAGCTTCATTTGCAGATTTCTTCCGTCTTCATGCTTTGCTCTCCTTCAACGCCTCTGCTTCTATTTCAACGCCCTCGCTTCTATCTCCTTTCATTTCTTCTGTTCTTCTTTTCATCCGAGCAAACCCATCCCCATTTTGATTTCTTCCTCATGTCTTCCCACCACCACCATCATCATCCAACATCCACCCCATCATCTTTCTTTTCCTTCCATCGTCTTCATCATCCATCATCCGCTCCATCGAAACCCCCACACCCACGTAATTCTCCATCATGCCACCTCTCCTTTCATTTTCAAGGACATCGAAGACCAGCAAATTCTAGCGCCATGCGTCCAAGTCTTCACTAGAGGTGGTAAATGGTGAGTCAATGGTGAGAGGTCAATAGGTGCCTGATTGACCCATATTCGACCCACTTAACCCGTTTTGACATATATTCTTGTAATGTAAAATAAAATGACTAATACCCAACCCGATCCATATCCACCTGTTTAACGAATTACATTGCTAAAATTTACTAATATTCTAAAAAAAACCCACTCACTTTAAGCCATATGCTAATTGGATAAAACCTCAAATTAAATTAAAAAATAGTAAATAAAATAAAAATTGTTAAAAACCTATAAATTGAAATATTTATGAAGAATTAGACTATGCACATGCTTCTTTTATTTAAAGTGAGCATACTATTGAGGTCAAATTATTTACTCACAAATGAGTTCATCATCTCAATTAAGATATGAAGCTAACATTTCCAGCCTCTTGAGTAAGAAATTCATGTCACCATGCATACGAAGGAATAATTCTTTAGCACTGCAGAAAGATACTTCACTTCAATGTTTCCCTCAATAAGACAGCTCCAAGACACATTCAGCAAACTCTACCAAGAACCAAATTATCTACCAAATAATCGATTGCCCCAAACATAAGAGGCTCAGATGCGGTACTATTAATACATTCACATTTAGAACCAAGCAATTGATTGAAGCAGCACCTACTTTGTGCTTTTCAGCTTGTAAGGAGCTTGTCCGCGACAAACCTGAGGACTCCAGACTCGCCAAGGCTGGCAAGACGAACCGGAGTCACCATCACCCCACATTGTTGCCTTGGTTGGCTCCTCAAACAGCACAAATGCCTCTGCTTTATCCACCTTCAATTACAACAAAACTAAACCAGCAAAGAATCTCCTCTTGGGAATCTCCTCAGTGGCTGCCTGACAGGTGGGCCCTGCATAATAAGGGGAATATCATAAACAGTGGGAGGGAAGACATGCCTTGGTAAAATGAATGGTTGGCCACATAAGAAAATGAGTAAGCCAGCTTCTGGCCAATGCAGCAAAAGACTTGGTTCAAAGGCAAATTCAAGCAAGAACAAGAGACATCATCTTGAAGATTGTCACAGACGGAAATCCATAAACCATAGGCTAAGATCCGACAGCAACATAAACTTCAACTCAAGCCGAGTGACAAATATGACATTGAACAGCATCAATGCGGAAACCACCACCTACTAGACCGCAAGTGAAACCACCATAGCTATTGCAAAGGATGAACAAATAATGCAGTATTAAATGGTTCATACATGGGCAAAACACAGGGCTAATCCAGATAATCTACCCAAGAAGAGAACACGATGCTATTTTTAACATGAGAAACCATAGCATTGAGGTTTAGCAGATGAATTAATGGCCGTCTTATGACAGCCTTAAATATAGAGGTCCACCTATCACATTCAAATCATCCAATTTCCAGCACAAGGAAGTTCAATTAAAATGAATGTTACTTGGAAAGAAAAAACACATCAGAAGAGCTTCTTATAATGTCATCATTTCTACAAAAAGATGAGTGAAATAGCACTATCTCGCATGAAACTGTCCTGAAAGCAAAGAATCTCCTACTCATACCTCAAGTCAAGACAATGACAAGGTAAATGCTGTAAGGCATAGCGATTTCTTAATTAAGCGCCTACACCACGATGAAACTGCAAGCTAACTCCACCCGGCTTCGAAGTCAAATATGCCGGAATACTCACAAAAGTATATCGGAGACAGATAAACGTAGCAATTGAGGAGAAATTCTCTCCTGCGCCTAACCTACAATGAGCACCAAGCCCAGTTCACCAATTTCACTTCCCATGCCCATAAGAACTCGACCAACCCCAAGTTTCCCTCTTATCCAAGCAATTCGCAGAAAACAACATGTTGATCCAAAATAGCAGAACCAAACGAAAGGGAGAAAAAAAAAAAAAAAAGGGGTTACCGATTGGTAG
Source organism: Eucalyptus grandis (assembly GCF_016545825.1). Classification (NCBI taxonomy): domain Eukaryota; kingdom Viridiplantae; phylum Streptophyta; class Magnoliopsida; order Myrtales; family Myrtaceae; genus Eucalyptus; species Eucalyptus grandis. Next base: position 6,650,580 of record NC_052614.1, on the reverse strand, counting down.
GCGGATTCGAGAGGATGAGATCCGACGACCTCGCTCTTGACGCCTTGGAGGCCAAACCGCAGTGGCGTCGGCCCGAACACCTTCGATTTCGTGGGCGAGCCGTGTGGAGGCGAGCGGTGGAGGTGGGTGACGAAGCTCGTGACCTTCGAGGGAGTGGCGGAGGCGGGCGGTGGCGGAGGCAACTCGAGACGAGCCGCGGCGGCGAGTGGCGGAGGCGGCTCGGAGGCGAGCGGCGGAGGTGGGTCGAAATGGGCCGCCGCCGACGAAGGTGAAGGTCGAAGGTGAAGGTCAAGGCCAGGGCTGAGGAAGTTCATGTCTTCTGCTTAAAAATGGTGTATGACCCATTTTCTCTCTATATAAAACTAAACTTAAAATACCTGACTAGGTTATGGTCTATTACAACTTCATAATCCACATTCGATCCATTTGTAAAATATGGATGCAAAATGTGACCCATTTTGCCACTCTAGACTCTCCATCTTCATTCAACAATTGAAGCCACACCAAACCCTCCATCGAAACCTCATGTCTGCATCGCACAGCCCAACTCCCTGCTGCCAGCAAATTCGTGGACGCCAGCCAACTGCCCTCGTGGTCTTCTTCAACCGAATTGAAGACCCAGCGAAGCTGCATCCATTCGTGTCTTCAGCCATGTGTTTCCTTCGGCCAATCTTGTTGTTTCCTCAGTTGGATTGTTGACCGGAGCCGCTCCTCAATCGCACGTCCCTAGGCTGCCAGCGAAGCCGTGATTTTACCCCGAAGACTCCACGCTCGAGCAAACCAGCGTCGTCGCTCTCAGGCAGCCCACGATCAGCCAGCGAGCCCGTGAAGCCCAGCAGTCTTCAGTTCCTTTGAGCCCATCTGCAGCTCAACCCATAAGAAAACAGGCCCATCTCAGCAGATCTTCAACGGCCCAACCTTCAGCAGCAATTCAGGCCCAGTAGTTTTATTCTTGTTCAACCTCCATTAATCCAGCTGCAGCCCATGGAGTCAGCCCATCTCAGTTGAAGCCCAGCTCAAGTTGGAACAAATCTCAGATTTGGGTTGAGATTTGTTGGGCCCGTTTAGCTCCGATCCAAATCCGTCGACGCCACCAAAAATTCTGATTTCTCAAGCATCAGTCGCGCCACCATCGCAGCTGAACCGGCTCCTCTTGAATGGTGAGTTTATACTCAAACTCGCTTAGTAGGCTGATGATGTTTATGGAATGTTTAGTTTTATTTTATTAGAATTAGTGGTTAGTTAGATTAAATTAAAAATGTAATTATTTAATTGAGCATGTTAGGTGGTTAGCATGGTTTAGCTAATGCCCAAATAAATTGTATTATTTATCTAGAAGGTTCGGGAATTTTCTCGGGTCCATTGGTATTTAATTTAATAAATTTGGCCTAGGTTAGTATTTTTGGAAATTGAATGAATTAATTAATTAATTTTCGAAATTAATTATTTTTCTGGAATTTAGGCCGGATAGCCAGTGATCGTAATTTCATATTGCACAGAATGCTGTTAATTTTACAATTTAATTTCAATTTATGCAAAGATCACATTGGATTTTGGTATTTAATTACAAAATTGTGAATTTCCAATATTTATATAGAAAATCCCGAATGTCAAATTTTAACACCGAAAATAAGTTTTATATACTATGTAAAACAATGGGATTTTAAAAGTGAAAGACATTACATTTTTTGGGTCGAGCTGACCGTGTACCAATAATACCATCAATTTACAATGTATTTTTAACATTAAAAATAAGCCAGATCGCTATTTTAATCGAGGCATTTGTATGCAATCTATTTGCCTTGGCCAAGATTGAGTGGTCATGTCTCGGTAAAGTGAACCCATCCTAGCTACGCCTGAACGTTACTAAATCCCACTTTGGGTTACCATGCGTAGGGTGGCGGGTCGTAGTAGATTCCGACCTAATCTCCTCCGTGGAGCCGTCAATGTGACGTAGCTGTGCTCTATGGGGAAGAGACGGCGCTGCGTAGACCTGCCGAACATGGATGTCGATAGTGCCTCAAGTGGCTTAATTAACAATAGAAACGCATGATTAATTGGAGTGCATGTCAGCTTATTGGAACTTATTTGTTGCTCATGCTCCCATATTGTCCGTGATATAAATTGTACCGACTTGCAGGTGTGGATCTAGACGAGGTAAGTCTCATTGATTGTATAATTGTGTAATTAAGACACTTCGCGTATTTCCTTCTAATTGGGGGTTTAGAGCTAGACTCTGAGATTATATCTCACCCCATTGTGGGACAACATTTTCAGGGTCGTCGAGTGGAGGACTTGAGCTGAGAGGAGGTGATCGAAAGCGTAGGGGGCCTAGAACCACTCTTTTTAAAGCCGCTTTTTTTAGAATTAATATGGGGATTTTTACATGACTCAAGTGTATATATAAAAACATGTTTGTTTGTGAATCTATTGTCCAACTTCTTTCTATCCCGAGATGATTATTGTTAAGGGATTTATAATCCGCTTCCGCATGTGCAATAAAACGAAAAGGGTTGGCGACTAGTCCCGGGAAGTCGCAAAATTTTATTGACCTGTGAGAAGGATAGGCACACACTCGGGTTCGGGCGTGACAAATGGCGATGAGTTCGCGCCCGCCCTTGCAATACGCTTGAGTAGGGCGTCCCTAGAGAACAAACCGTGAAGACTTAGTGTCCAAAGTAGACAATATGTGTACAATGAAGACCCTGGATATTACAATTTGAAATTTTATGACGTTAAAATGAGCAATACAAAATTATGGTACTATTGATGTCCTCTTGGCTCATTTTGCCTATTGCATTTCCTTCTTTGACCAATACATAGGGCACATGGGGAAAAACTAATTAGCAATCATGGCAAGCCCTTGGCCACGCAGAAGAACTTACAAGTTTTTGAAATGTTTTACTAACGAAAGGACAATCTAACACATGTAAGATATTATTAATTGGGAGGGAAAATCTGAGACGGTGAAAATTTCAAACGATTAGAAGCAATAATGTTATGTTTATGCCATTTATGAGGATTGACTAGCTATCAATGGAAACGTGGCAAATTGAAGCAATTGAGCTTGTAGCCAACCTAGAGGTCTGTCAAATGAGTGGATCACATCGGTAGTCTATCCCTCTTCTTGTGTATATCCCTTGGCCACGAGTCTTGCTTTGTTTCTTACGACCTTTCCTTTCTTGTTCATCTTGTTCCTGAAAACTCATTTAGCTCCAATGATAGATTTACCTTTCGGTTTATGAGTGAATTCCTAGACATCATTAATGTTGAATTGCCTGAGTTCTTCTTGCATAACTTCAATCCAGCTTTCATTAGATAAAGCTTTTTCTATACTCTTGGGTTCTATTTCAGAAATAAGAGCCAAAGCATTAGATTCTTCGCGCCTTTTGGATCTTGTACGAATTCCTTCATTAATATCACCAATAATGAGATCTTTGGGATGACTGGACTTATGCTTCCAGTTGCTGGTTGATTTGTCGGTTGTTGATCTGTTTCCTCATTCAAATCTTCGACGATCATTTGTTGTTGGTCTTTTGAAGTCCGAGCTGATTCTGAGATTTAGACTTTGTAGAGTTTGGAGCAGGTTCAGATTCTTCAAGTTGAGTCGATTCATTTGCATGGAGTCTTGAAATTTAACATTCATTGATTCCTCCACAGATTGGGTCTTTTTGTTGTATACTCTGTAAGCTTTGCTTGTGATAGAATATCCAATGAAAATACCTTCATCTGATTTTTCTTCAAACTTACCAACTCGATCATTTGCATTTTTTAATATAAAAAAATTACATCCAAACACATGAAAATATGAAACAATGGGCTTCCTTCCTTTGAATAACTCACAGGAAGTTTTCTCCCAGAATAGGCCTTAGAAAAACTCTATTAATAATATAGCATGCAGTAGAGACTGCTTCAGCCCAAAAACGTGAAGATATGTTACTTTCAATTAAAAGAGTTCTAGCCATTTCTTGAAGCGACCTATTCTTTCTTTCCACGACTCCATTTTGCTCTGGAGTATATGGTGAAGAGAACATATGCTGAAAACCAGATTCATCACAGAATTTTGTAAAATCTTGATTTTCAAACTCACCACTATGATCTGTCCGTATTCTTGAAATTTCATATCATTTCTCATTTTGGACCTTTTTAGCAAACTTTGTAAAGTAAGAGAGAGTTTCGGACTTACTTGCTAGGAAATATACCCAAGTGAATTGTGAGTAATCATCCACAATCACTAAACAATATTTCTTACGTCCAATGCTTTGAGTTTTGGTTGGTCCAAAGAGATCCATATGTAGAAGCTGCGGTACACGATTAGTGGAAACTTGATTTATTGGTTTGAATGAGTTTCTTACCTGTTTTCCCAACACGCATGGTGTGCATAGATCAGTTTTTTGGTATGACAGATTTGGTAGACCACGAACAAGCTTCTTTGCTGAAGTTTTGACTATTTGCTTCATGTTGATGTGCCCGAGTTTTTTGTGCCATAAGTTTGCTTCTTCTTGAATTGAGATTAGACATTGGGTTTCATCTGATTTGACATCAAGAAGTAGATATTTCCATGTCTTCGACCATTGAAAGACTGAGAAGAGTCTTTACTGGTTCTTGAACATATTCCCTCTTGAAAATTAATTTTGAAAACGGTGTCGCACAGGTGACCGATACTTAGCAAGTTGTAGTTGAGTCCTTCCGCTAAGGAAACATTACTGATCGTGAGGCTTCCAATCTTTACTGTTCCGAATCCCACAATTCTTCCTTTGCTGTTTCCTCCAAATGAAACTTTTCCACCATTAACTTGAACAAGCTTTATGAAGCAATTTGAATCTCCTGTCATATGTCTTGAGCATCCACTATCCAGATATCATTTAACCTTTTTCTTGATAGTGACCTGCATTTAGAAAAGAGACTCAAGCTTTCTTTGGTACGCATATTTTCTTGGGTCCATTGATGTTAGTATGATATACGGTCTTTGCCCATACCTTCTTAACGGGTTTCCAAACCATATGACATTCTTTCTCAAAATGATTGAACTATTACATTTAGAACATCTAAGAGCACTGCGACCTACTAGTTTTACAAAAACTTTTTGGAAATGATTTTTATAAGCATCTCTTGTAGGTCTTTGCTTAATTCTTTCCTTTACTTTAGGAAAATCAATTAGAGGAATGGTTTCAGCCGTCATTCCTAAACCTGATTTGTTGAAGTAAGGTTTTTGTGCTGAAAGAATTTTTTCAAGTTTCTTAGATCCTATAGAAAATCTTTTAGAAATATTTGAAATGTCATTTTTCAAAAAAGCATTTTCTTTTAAAAGATTGTCTTCATTTTCTTTCAAGGCAGAAACACTTTTATCTAAACTTTTGACCTTTTCTTTCAAAACATTTTTTTGTTGTTGTTTTAGTGCAGAATTTTCTCTTTTAAGTTTGGAAATTCTTTTAAGAGAGGTCTTGAGACTAAGACACAATTCATCAATGTATTTAGAAACTTTAGTAGGGATTTTCAAATTACTTACCTCAAATTCACTATCTGAATCTGAGTCTGTCTCGGAGTTTGAATTTGAATCTGATTGTGCCATGAGACATATATTGGCATAATCATCATCACTTTCTTCACATTCTGTATCACTCCAAGTTTCTGTTTTGAGTGCCTTTCAATATTTCTCAGCTTTTCCTTTCTTTTTCTTCAGAATGGGACAGTTGGGTCTGATGTGTCCATTTTTCTTACATTCAAAGCAAACTACATCTCTAATGGATTCATCATCCTCAACAGACTTAGTATGTTGCTTTTGAAAACTCTATTTCCTTGGATTGAATCTTCTCCCCTTTATGTTTAGCTTTCTGAATCTTCTTATCATGAGAGCAAGCTCCTCATCATCCATATCGTCTTCAGAATCTGTAACATCAGAATCATCATTAGATTTTAATGCAATGGATTTCTTACCTTTCGGATCTTCATCTTTATTGATTCGCTCCACTTCATAAGACTGAAGAGTCCCAACCAATTCATCGACAGAAAGTGGCATAATTTTTTGTGTCTCCCTTATTGAGGTCTTTATGTGATTCCAATCCTTGGAGAGTCCACGTAGAAGCTTGTTTACTTTCATGGGATCAGAAATTGGTTGACCTTGATTTTCAAGACCATTCACGATTTCTGTAAAACAACTAAACATGTTAGTGACAGATTCTCCCGATTTCATTTTGAAAGCTTCGTATTGACCGAGAAGCATGTTGATTCTGGTTTCTTTCACTCGATCAGTTCCTTCATAAGTGATGTGTAATCTATCCCAAACTTCTTTGGCTATAACACAACAAGATAATCTGTTATATTCAGTAGGTGATAATGCACAATATAAAGAATAAATTGCTTTTGCATCAAGAGCTTGTCTCTTGGTTATCTCTTCCTGAGTCATTTCGCTAGACTCAACGATTTCTTTTCCTCTTTCTAAGATAGGTACAGCTTTAGGAATGATTCTTTTGTCTACCACATCCCATTCTAGAAGATCTTTTGATCTTAAGAATGTCTTCATCTTGTTTTTCCATATGTTGTATTCATTTCCGTCAAAATAAGGCGGTCTGGTATTGCTTTGCCCTTCCACCAGTCCTGGAGCCAACATACTAGCCATGGATCTTCAACTCTGAAGTAAAACACTTCAACTTAAGTGAGTACACAAGCTCTGATACCAATTGTGATAGCTAGTATAAGCACCTAGAGGGCGGTGAATATGTGTAAAAACAATTTCTCGTGATAAGTGAGCAGCACTAATTGACAATAGAAAGGGAATTCGTCTTTTGTAAACAAAACGAATTCGATCAAAGTAAAAGAGAGTATGGAAGAGAATATGAACACAGAGATTATAGTGGTTCGGCTTAATCCAAGCCTACGTCCACTCTTCCGCACTGACAGCCCACCGGCTGGATTCCACTATGAAGAAAAGAGTTGTTACAGAAAAGCTTTTTCTTGATTTCACAATGTAGAGACTCTTCTACACTTCCTCAAGGTCTCTCAAAGATATGGACTCTTTTTTGTGTACAAGATTTCGCTCAACAATTCAAGTTTCGGTTATTGGTGACCCAGAAAAAAAGAAAAAGAAAAAAATAATTGAGATATATGTGCCATGCTGGATAAAGTTTAGGGTTTTTCAATGATAGAGGGAGGGTACACTTGCCACACCAGCATGAGAAAATATTAGGTACGTAAGACGTTCCAGCATGGCAAACAAGAAGGCGGTTGGAGCGCAACACGTGTCTTGTGTGCCTGCGCTTTTTCTGGTAGCAGTCGAGTCATTTGGTAGCTCTTCGCCCATAAATGTCCTCCCAGAAATTTTTTTTTTTTGCTCGATTAAAATATAAATGTTTCTTAGAAATTTTATCCTACCTTTTATCTGCTGAAATTTAATGTTTGCATTTACAACAGTTGGAGCTTCCCCACGTCGAGATTGACCTAGTGATTAAGGCTTTCCCGTGTTCTCGACGTGGAAAAATCGACGGTCGTAAATCTGATCCCTACCCTGAATTTCTTAGATTTAACTAAGGGGCTCTAATAGTGGGTCGCCGTTCTGATTCCCCTTTAGATAGCTTGCTTATTGAGGCAGTTCTCTTAAATCATTAGAAAGAAAAGGTAGATGAAGCCATGCGTCTCCACGTATTGTATGTCGTTGTCAGGAAAAAAAAAAAGAACACGAGATTTGCATGATCTTAGTTTAGGGTTATTTGAGGAATAAATTACTGCATTCATATATGTAGAATGAATTAGCACGCTTTTCTTCTATTTAACTGTTTACATTATATGACGATTAGTAATAATTGTTCTCTTTAGGATGTAGATACACAGTCAAAGCATTGTGTGATTAACTCTCAAAGAGACTAGCTCTCGAAGAGACAAATGATATAAATCAATGAAAAGATGAAATTGAAGGCTCTTCTGAATCCTCAAATGTGTTCGTTTAGTATCTAACCTATCTTTGAAATGATCATCGATTAGCTGGGTAGACACGTAATGCTTCAGAACCAAAACTTAAGCCCACCCACCAAGTTCTTCTTCAATGCCCTAAATTCTTCAATGCCCTAAATGCGAACCATCAAGAATCACTCCATGTTATTATGAAAAAAATCGTGCAATCCATACCCTGATAGAACAAGCTCACTCAAACCATTAATCGTGTTGACCTCACAGTAGAACCGTCATGATTAAACTGTCCAAGAATCTTGATCAAATTTGCCCTTATCTTTTGCCATCACTGCAATGTCAATCTCCCGAGACCTTGGGTCGAGAGAGTGCTATTAATGTCACACCCCGAACCTCGAGCACGCCAACATCCCACCATGGTCATGCAAATGCGACATTCCCAGGTAGTGTTGCTGACCCTATTAATTTATTATTGCGCAAGCGGAACGTATTTTAAAACCCCCGACAATGAAATACGGGATAGAAAAGCAGGAAGCAAAACCATAATACAACACTTTCATAATTCAACAGAATTACAAACGAAGGCCTACAACCAAAAGTCTATAAAAGACTGGCTCTTAAAAAGGAACTTTCCTACGACCTATAAGTCGGACACGTTCTCCAATCCTTGTGACTTCACCTCTGCAACTCCTCGAGGCCAACCAAAGTTATCTGGCCGCTCCGTCCACCAGGGACCTGAAATTGTAATCCCACAACCGGGATGAGACATTGTCTCAGCAAGTTTAACCCCCTAAACCCCTATTAGAAAGAAAATACGCCCTGGGTGGCCTAGTCACATCACACAGAGAACTTACCTCGCCTCGATCCGTCCTGCAGGTTAGTAAAATTTATATCACTCAATCATAGGTAGTATCAAGAACTTAACCCATTAGAACACAATCAATCTCACATAATTCACAATCATAGCAAGCGTTCCAATTATTATTCAATGTTACACAAGGGCATAGCCTACTCGCAGTTTGGCTATCTACTAACATATATCCAGGCATCGCCTCCCCCCTTGGAGCGCGGCTTTGTCACCACGTCGACGGCATTCCCAAAGGAGCATGGGTTCAGTTGCCTTAGCTTCTATTGTGACCTGAGTCATGTCACTCTGTTGACGGCATTTCTAAAGGAATAAAGGTCCAGTTGGCGTAGTCACTACTGTGACCGAGTTCTTCAATTAGCACACGATAATTCAATACTGACCCCCATATACTTTGCATTTTACTCAAATACTCAAATTACAATATTAATCCTTAAAAATCTAATTTCGGTGCCAAACCCAACACTTGGGATTTTCTAAATAAAATCCATACTTTTTACAATCAACACTTAATTTGCATTATCCAATCATCAAATTCATAATATGAATACATAGCAGCAATCGGTGCAAAATTTTGAGAATTTAGGGTCCCGAAATAATTTTCGTAATTTATTAAATAATTAAATTTATTCCGAAAATTAATTAAATAATAATACCATATTTTTCACAATCCACACTCAATTTATAATATCCAACCATCAATTTCAAAATCCGAATACACAGCATCAATTAGCACGAAATTTTAAGCAATTGAGGTCAAAAATAATTTTTCAGTTTTTTAATAATATTTTAATAATTTCGTAATATAATATATTATTAAAAATTCCAGAATTTCGAAACATTTAAGTAAATCAAAAATAAAACCTTATTATGTCCCATCAAGGTTTATTATTAAATAAACTCTCTTAGCCTTAATTAAACATGCTTTAAATTAAACAAACCTCTTAATCTAAATCACAATTAAATAAACTAAACTAACCACCTAAACTTACTTAACTTAGACTAAGCACACTTAGGACATCATTAACCCTCTAATCAAGATTTAGTAAGTTAAACTCACCGGATTAGCGAGTTGAGCGGACCAAAATGACGGGACACCGAGGGGAACAACTTTCCTCAAAGCGAGTCAAGCATTCGGGGTTGGGAAGCTGGCCAAAACAGGCCATAACCGAGCTGTGAAACCCATTTTTCTTGGCTGCTGTCCGCTGCTGGTTGAGGCCAAAAATGAGCAAATCCGGGGCTTGGATGAGATGGAGAAGGACCGGGGAAGGTTAAGGGGTGAACCAAACATAGGCGGCGCTCGAACGGTGGCCGGAGGTGGTTGATCCAAGGCTGGTGCTGGCTGAACAGCCTCCTGGACGCACGAGCAGAGGCCGACAGAGATGGTCAGGCGTCGGCCAAGTGCAGATGAGCGCGGGCAGTGGCGGAACGCGAGACGGAGAGTGGCGACGACAATCCTAGCTTTAGCAACCGGCTTGTTGGTCGATCTTCGCTGCTGCTGGCGTTCTCAGATCTGCTGGGGATGTCGAGCATGAGCAGGAGAGGGAGGAGAGAGGGAGGCAATGGCGCAGTGGTGGTGCAAGTGGGTGGCGAGCGGCTTGGCGGTGCGAATGTCGGTGGCAACCGGCGACGGGCGGAGCTATGGGCTGCTGCATCTGGCTTCTTCGGTTGCTGGGCATACGAAGAAGGAGAAGAAGATGGAGAGGGGGGTGCCGTCGGGAGAGAGAGAGAGGGAGGAGAGAGAAGGAAGGGGGCCACCTCTTTTCTTTTCTTTTTCTTTTTCTTTAATCCAACAAGAATGACCCACCATGACCTAAGATGACATCACCTTTCACTAAATTCAAATCTCCCACAACAATCTTCAATAGGTCCAATTCCATCCCCCGCCGTGGCACACGAATTCTTAAACTTTGTACATCACATTCTTCAATTCTCTTCTAATTGAACCAAATTAAAGTCCGTAAAATTAATCCAATGTCACCACCCTTCAATTCACATATTTACTTGACCATAGAATCATCTTGATCTAAAAAATACCACCAAAAGCGGGCCTACCAAATTTTTGAACCAAATTAACCATACCTTGATTATTTTGCTGAAAAGCTCGGCTTGCATGAAAAATCTTCCAAAGATGAGTCAATATTCCTAAAATGATTTGTAACACACCCAGACTTCCAATTTCTAAATTTGATCTCAATTTCACTAAGTAATTTCACTCTAGCACGAGATTAGCGCGTCCTAATCTACCGGATAGCTTTTAGAAATTTTTGTGCATTTGACCTATGGTTGATCAAGCCACAATGTACATCTTCGACACATCGGCAACTCTCGGTTGTTGGGGCAATCTCAAGGCTTCAAATACAGACACATGATACCCAATTGACAGAAAAGTCGGTCTAGTGTCGATCGACAAAAATTGTGCGATCTGGTGGAATTACTCACACTCGATCACATGCCTTTGTCGAGTTAACCTATCTTCGATCTTTAATCGATTTTTAATTATGTCGTAATGATCATTACAGATTAGCTCAGTCGAAAAGTCGCTTCTTGGTCAAATTCTCGAGTCTGATGCATTAGAAACTTTTAACGGCTTCACCCAATAGACTAGTTTTCACATGAGTGGTCGACTCAAGGAAAAGAACTATATGCGTGCCAACAAAATGCCCGTCTCAATTTATTGAAAATAGAATTGGAAAATCGGGATGTCACAATTAAGTTACTCAACAATGCCTATGAATGAGACGAGGAGGAGGGACGAGGAGGAGATCATCATCAGGTGGTAGCGGCGACATTTTGTGCTCCTTCCACATGAGACAAGTTATGTGACAACAATGTTGATCATGTGGTTGAAACAGTCCCCATAACTAAACCCAAACCTTTTCTTGTGAAGCCAAACCTTGTAGTCAAATGTCACATCTTATAGTTGTCATACATTATAAGTGTAATCGAATATCTTAAAATATTTTATATTCATAAGAATTATATTAACAAATCGTAAAAGAATTCAGAAATTAAAAATTTCAAATTGAATTGACTACAATATGATAGGTTTAAATTTTTTAATAATTTTTTTTCAATTTTTTTTTTTTAAAAATTTTTTTACCTATGGGCTAGGGGGTGGAATTTAAGATCTTGAGAAACTTGCAGGGACGTCTTGGAAATCGATGACTTGTCCAGAAGACAAATAGGGATATTAATTTTGGCATGAAAGGACTACATCTGACATCTTTACGAGGACGGATGTCGATTAAATTAAAATTGTGAGAATCTTGGCGGAAATGTCTTGGAAATTGACGAGTTTCCTGGAGGCAAATAGGGATATCAATATTTGGCATGAAAGGACCATACTCTATATTTTAATTAGATAAAAAAACATGACACATCTAAAATGTTTAAAATTGCTTTTAAGTTTTTGAAACGTAAATGACAGTAAACACGTGAACAACTAACGAAAATATCTCAAGTTTTGCCTAGTGATAAAATTGGGATTGTAGACTTTAGATGTTAATTTTTCTTAGTTTTGCACCTTATATTTACCAAGAATAAAAGCTAATGAAAATAAAATTAGTTAAGAATGAAGCACATAATAGAACATGCTGTGTTTAATATTTACATAAATTGCCAAGATTAAGCGGGCGTTTTGGTAAATTTGTGAAAGATGGAAAAATTTTAGTGTAAATCTTGTATCATATACATACCATGCATATAAGCATTAAGTATTTTAAAAAAGGAGGTTCAAAGTATGATTTCTCGCAATGCGTGCATGCAGTCTAAAAAGAAGCATGCCAATAACGTTGGTTAGTTTTGAATTGATGAGAACATCTTTTTGCGAAAATGCCATATCAATTGGAACGCTAGTATATTACCACAACATAAAGAAGCTCTTGCACAGATAAGAGGTATCATGTCAAAATATCACACTAGATTCAACCAATCGCGAACCGACATTAGGTTGTAACCTACAAGAATTTTCTAGGAAATAAACACTAGTAATATTTTTGGTTAATTAACTCTTCATTAGACGGTATTAGTTTTATTTACACATCACATTAATTTTATTAGCTAGTGACTTTTCAAAAGCAATAAGTAGTGGGAATTTCTAGGGGGAAATTGTCCGATCAGTCCTACTAGACCTATCATGTAGATATCCATTTATTCTGAATTTTCAATGTTGTTCATTTTGTTATAAATCTTTGTGTGAATATAACCTGGTCAATTGCCAGAAATTACTAATATGGCAGTCTAATGTTGTCATTCTGGCCAATTTTTATTGAAAATCATATATGACTGGAGATGACTGGACCGCTGAGTTAGCAATTCCCAGCAAAAATTCATTGGAAGGACAACTTAACATAATTGAAAAGTTTAGACTAAATTGGCGTCCGCACAATAATTTTTGGATTGATAGGATAATTTTCTTGGGATTTTTACTTCATAGAATGTGTCGCGTAGCCAATCTTGAATGGATGAGCCATGTGCTTTTCCCATCTTGGTCCCTGTGGCCATGCTGCTATGAGCCTATACGACTCAAAAGTTTTTTCCTTCTCCTCGGAGGATCATCTACTTTTGTAACAATTTTGGTCTCTGTTCTGTGGCCGTGGTGCTATAACAATTGTGAACCTACCTACTTCTTTCCCGACGTGGTCCATTGCGTGCCAAATTGAATCTGGACCATCGTAAATGATACTGTAAACGAGTCTCGCGTATCTGTTGGGATTCCTGTATATCTGTTGGGTTCGTGCAGTATTTTCTGCAGAAAATGAACTCTGCACATACCAGAAAAAGAAAAATTGCTCAATAAATATAATATAAACGTTTCTTACTGTGAAAGTTCATATTATTTTAGTATCTGCTGCTATTTAATGTTTGCATTTACAACTGTTCGAAAGAGGAAGCTACACCCACATCGTGATTGACCTAGCGGCAAGGGCTTTTTCTGTATCTCCGACTTAGAAAAATCGACGGTTGTGGATCCGATCCCTACCCTGATTTACTCAGATTTTACGTAAGGGGCTCTGACAATTCCCCTTCAGATAGCTGGCTAACTGCGGCCGTGCTATTAAATTATCAAAAAGAAAAAAAAAGGAGATGAAGCCATGCAACTCCACATATTGCATATCCTTGTCAGGAAAAAAAATGAAAAAGAAAAATAACACAAGATTTGGATAATCTCAGTTTAGGGTTATTTGAAGAATTACTTACCGCAATCATATATCGAATGAATTAGCACGCTTTCCTTCTCTTAGCGGTTTAAACTTTATGATGATTGGTGATATTTATTCTCTTGAGGGATGTAGATATACAGTTAAGAATTGCGTGATTGGCTCTCCAAGAGACAAATTGAATATAAATCAATGAAAAGATGAACTTTGAGTTTAAGGCTCTTTTGAATCACATAACATAAACATAAATAGTAAAACTTCACAATATGAGCATGTTGTCACGTAAGATTATAAACAATAAAAAGTTTAAGCACGTAACATAAAACATAAGTTATAAAACTTCGTTTCCCATTCATCCATAAAAATTTAGAAGAAGAGGAAAGACTGATGAAGAGTTCAGAGGAAGGATAAAGGACAAAAGAGCGCTGAGATTAGAATTTATGAGAAAAAAATTAGTGTTTTGGCTTTTAGTTTATAAAAATGGTTTCGAAAAGGGTTCCAAAAAAGGACTGTGCAGTTTGGATCCTTGATGGGTATTCACTCGGAACGTTTAACCGGTTCCAAAAATTTGAAACTTGTTCTTGGGCTAGTTCCATTAGGAATTGAATCTAGAATCTATTTTTTAGGTGGTCTGGTTCAGTTCTCGAGTGGAACCAGTTTGGTTGCATACCCCTATTCAATAAGTAAACAATAAGATAATGAGAAATGTATACGGTGTGAGTTTAAAATGAATTAAGTTTCTGTATTTAAATGGTAATAGACGTGAAAATAAGTAATGAAAATGAAATTGGCCGCCCATCTAAAAGAAGTTTTCGCATTTGTATGCACGTTTTAGAAAATCGAGGAAATTCCATCGATCAATAAAAGATATATCATGTAAACAGATCGCATCGGAATCGACAAACCGGAGCATTCGGTCGTACACCGTCTAATAATTTGTAGCTAACTTGTTCTTCGGACGGTGTATAACTTTCATTTACGCTGTCACATGTACGTCACTTGTTTTACCGTGTCGTTTCGAGGATATGCAAGAGAGTGTTGCCTTAAGAGGTCTGTTCTTTAAATATATACATATGTGGCCAAAGAAGCATATATTTTCATGCTTTATTTCCTCTTTTATATCTGCGGAAAGTTCACGGTATTTTTCGCCAACGCAATGTCACCCCCTCTTATCAGAGATTTCCTTCTTCTTCACCCGTCATTCGTACCAGACCCGAAACGACGGAAATCTCCGCCTTTTGCCACGTAAAAATCGCCTTTCTTCTGATGGCGGGGATCAAGTTGGCGCTTGCCCTTTCGTTCGTAATCCTTCTGTCGCTGTCCCGATCTCCTGAGAGCTCTGCTAGTGCTCGCGAGGGTGG
The DNA here is from genome assembly GCF_016545825.1 of Eucalyptus grandis. Lineage (NCBI taxonomy): Eukaryota > Viridiplantae > Streptophyta > Magnoliopsida > Myrtales > Myrtaceae > Eucalyptus > Eucalyptus grandis. Next base: position 6,635,290 of record NC_052614.1, on the reverse strand, counting down.
CGAGTCTACAGATAAAAAGGGAAAGGGTGGCATCCATGTGAAAAGATTGGTGGCAGCGGGTGAGGTGGTCGAGGGGGAGGTGGGGGCGGCGGGGGAGGAGGCGGCGGTCGAGGGGGAGGTGGGGGTGGGGATGATGGCAGCCGGGGGAGGAGGCTGTGGTGGACGAGGGGGAGGTGGCGGCGGTGGCAGTCGTGGGGGTGGTGGGAGGGCTGGCGATGGCAGCATGGTTATGTCTGGCCAGGGGGTGGAGGTAAACCCAACAACAGGACTCGAAGGTCCTCGGCGGCCATCGGATCTGACCCGTCGTGGAATGCCTCCATCGTTTGTTCCTGCCTTCTCCTCAATGTTAAGTTGGCTTTCGAATCTCTAGTTTGATCGCCATGAGAGCAGGAGTTAGGCGGTTGTTGGATTTCCTTCGTGGTTTTCGTAGAACCTTCACCTCTATCTGACCACCATTGTCATGGTTTAGTTACAATAATACTTCATTAAGTTGATCTTCAGCATCCAAAAGCCTTGCATAGTTTTTTTAACATATGATCTCGACTTTTATTGATTTCCACAACCTAATATATAACACCTAAACAGACTTCTTTATTTTGAATTCATGTGAAATGGTCACCATAATCAAGAAGCTTGAATGTCGACATATCTTGTCGCGCCTATGCAAGAATTTCTTACTTCATGAGCCGAACGATTCTCGCATTTCAGTGTCTATAGCCACAGTGCTATGATGAGCCTATGTTTCTCTCCATATTTAACTTTCACCCAGGTTTATTCTACAGATTACAAATGTGACATCCCGATTTTCTAATTCTAATTTCAATAAATTGAGATGGGCATTTCGTTGGCACGCATATAGTTCATTTTCTTGAGTTGGCCACTCATGTAAAAACTAGTCTATCAAGTGAAGCCGTTAAAAGATTCTAATGCATCAGACTTGAGAATTTGACCGGGAAACGACCTTTCGACCAAGCTAATCTGCAAAGGTCATTACGGCACAAATAAAAATCGATTAGAGACCGGAGATAGGTCGACTCGGCATAGGCATGTGATCAAGTGTGGGTGATACCACCAGATCGCATAATTCTTGTCGATCAACACTTGACCGATTTTTCTGTCGATTGGGTACATTGTGTCCGTATTCGAAACCTTGAGATTACCCTGACAATTGAAAGTTGCCAATGTGTCAAAGATGTATATTGTGGCTTGAATTGATCAACCACAGGTCAAATGCATGAAAATTTCTAAAAGCTGCTCGGTAGATTAGGACGCACTAGTATCGTGCCAAAGTGAAATTAACCGTGAAATTGAGATTGAATTCTGAAATTGGAAGTCATGGTGTGTCACAAATCTTATTAGGAACATTGGATTAATTTATGGACTTTAATTGGACTCAATTGGAAGAGAATTGAATGGAATTGAAGAAATGAGCACACAAGATTCTATACCTCGGCGGAAAATGAAATTGAACCTATTGGACTAAGGTTGTGAGAGGTTAGAGTTAGCGGATTGTGACATCACAAGTGATGTCATGGGGTGGGCCAAGATTGGCTAGGGTGGTGACACTTGGAAGGTGGAGATTGAATCCCAAAAAGGTGGGATGTCACTTGCCCCTTGTCTCCATCATCTTCAACCTTGGCTTGGCTTTTGAACTTGGAGGAGAGAGAGAGAACCGGTGGAGAACGAGCAACCCGACCTCCCCTTTCTTTGCCTCCTTCGTCGCTTGTCGTCCACTGTTCGTCGCCGTCGTTGGAGCCATCGCGGTCGCCGTTCGTCCGCACGCTTGTGCGTGCGCCTCGTCGCCCCTTCGCCGCTTCCCTTTCGTCTGCTCGAGCCTTTATCTCGTTGACCAAGCGGTCCCAGTCGTCCATTTGTTGTCGCCAAGGCCACCAGAGGCCTCGCCTAGCCACCGTGAGCCATTGCTCGAGCTGCCACCTCTCTCTTCCGTTGGTTTCGTGTCCAGCCGACCACCGTGCCGCCTTCCTCTAAGCTTGGTTTGTCGTCGGCATCGTCGTGCTCTTCGCCGGAGACTCGTCGAAAGCAATTCCGGTGAGTTTAGCTCACTAAGCCTTGATTAGAGGGTTAATGATGCCTTAAGTGTGTTTAGCTTAGGTTGATTGAGATTAGGTGGTTAGATTAGTTTATTTAGTTGTTGATTAGATTAAGGTGATTAATTAAGTTAAAGTATGTTTAGTTTAAAGTTAAGTAGGTTTATTTTAATATAAGCCTTGATGTGACTTAAAGGAATTTTTTTCTGATTTAAATAAATTTTTCGAAATTAATGAATTATTTAATAATATATTATATTCGGAAAATTATTAAAATATTATTATTTAAAGAAATTCGAAAAATTATTTTTTGACCTTAATTGCTCTGAATTTTGTGCTGATCGTTGCTGTGTAGTTAGAATTTAAATTTGGTGAGTGGATAATGCAAATTGGGTGTTGATTGTGAAAAATGTGGATTTTTTTTTAGAAAATCCCAAATGTCGGGTTTGGCATTGAAATTAGATTTTTAAGGATTAATATTGTAATTGGAGTATGTGAGTGATATGCAAAGTGTCTTGTGTTGAGTATGAATTGTTGTGTGATAATTAAGAGGAATTGTCTTGAGCTATTGAGTTGGATTTCCCCCTATATGGGATGCCCCATACAACGGATGCGAGTTGCAGTTGATTCTGGGCCCATGCTCCTTCGGGAACGCCGTCGACATATTGACGAAGCCGCGCTCCAAGGTGGGGAGGCGATGCCTGGCTATATGTCAGTAGATAGTCGAACTGCGAGTAGGCTATGCCCTTGTGTGGTAGTGAATAATAATTGGAACGCTTGCTCTGATTGTGAACTATGTGAAATTGATTGTGTTCCAATGGTTTAAGTTCTTATTACTACCCGTGATTGAGTGATATTAACTGTACTAATCTGCAGGAAGGCAATAAGACGAGGTAAGTCTTCTGTTTTGTGTGGCTAGACCACTCTTGGGTGTATTTTCTTTCTAATAGGGGTTTAGGAGGGGGGAACTTGCTGAGACAATGTCTCACCCCGTTGTGGGAAAATATTACAGGGCCGTAGATGGTAGGACCTCCGGAGAAAAATGGCGTCCTAGTGTAGATTATCGATCAGGTGCACAGTTTTCCTGATCTTGAGAGCCATTGGGTCTTCGAGCTGACATGACCATCGTATGGATTCAGGAGACCGAGGATGTCAGGGTACCACATAGGTTTAGAGCATGGTTCCGTTTTGGGGCTAATGGCTTTAAGATTGGTCCACTCAATAGTTTTGATATTCCAATTGCTGTGGTGGATACTATTTTGGGTGAAGGTGTAGTTGACCTTCCTGATGGTAGGGTGGACAACCCATCGTCTCCGGACCCAGTGCAGTCATATGTGGAAGATGTGGGATCGACGAACGAGTCCGACTAGTAGTCATAGGACTATTCCTCTTTTTGGTGGACAGATCCATGTTATGTAAACTGACCCTTTTGAATGCATATAAACTCTAATCCATTTTTGGTGCATATAGTCTCTGATCCTGTTGGTGTATGTAAACTCTGGAATGATGATATATGAAAGTATGTTGGTTTGATTTTGAATTGACTTTTCCTGCTGTCCTATCCGGTAAGTTTTGTCAGGGGGTTTCTTAGTACGTTTCGCATGCGCATAATAATTGAATGGGGTTGGCGACACTACTTGGGAATGTCGCATTTACATGACCATGGTGGGTTGTCACGTGTCTCGAGGTTCGGGGCGTGACAACCCCATTTAAGTGGTATCAGAGCATGGTTCATGTATGGAGTGATAAGGTGCGTGGGAGTCATGAGATAGTTGGTAGGAAAGGCTTTTATTATACTGATGCAAGTGATTGTTAATTATTTGTTAACTTGTTGTGAGGTCACTCAGATTCTAATATGGTATTAGAATTTGCAAATAGGCATCTATATTGAGCCTATAGCATGAGTGACCAAGTGTCGAGAGCTGCTAGGAAGAGAGCAGTAGGCCCCGTGTTTCAGGATGGGTCGTCGATGAGGGTCGGTGCTCGAGGTGCCCTAGGAAGAGCGCAGGCTGAGGCCAGTGTGAGTGGTGTAGCATCGCCTCCAGATGATGCAATAGCCCCTGAGGATCTGAGGTTTGTTGGAATCATGCAGATGCTTGAGTTGATGGGTGAAAGACTAGACCAGCAGGCCGCCGCTTCAGCCGCCGCTATCGCTGCTGCCACCAATGCTGCTAATGCCGCCAATGCTGCTGCTGCTGCCGTAGTTGTCGCCGGCCCTGCTGCCGCCATATCGGTCGTCGAACCTGAAGTGGATCCTATTTAAATTCCACCTGAGAATGTGGCTGCTGGGAGGCCTAGGCATAAGTTGGTAGAACATTTTCTGAGGTTGAATCCGTTAAAGTTCATGGGAGCGGGAGATCCTGAAGCTGCAACACTATGGATTCTGGAGTTAGAGAATGCCTTTGAGTTACTGATGTGCACCGAAGTAGAGAAGGTTGTTTTGGCAGCCTATCAATTGAGGGGGATTGCAGCTACATGGTGGAAGGCTAATAAAGGGATAGTGTTCCCTGAAGGTGTAGCTCCAAAGTGGAATGCTTTTCTTGAGGTCTTCAATGAGAAGTATTTTTCTGATTGTGCTAGAGAGGTGAAGATGACGGAATTTCAGCGCCTTCGTCAAGGTACAATGACGGTCGATTAGTATGAAGCGAAGTTCGTTGAACTGTTGCAGTATGCCCCTGAGTTAGTTCAGAGACCATCAGACCAAGCTCGAAGGTTTAGAGATGGATTTCGATCGGATGTGAGGAGCTTTTTGGTACCACTAGACTTGAAGGAGTACAAGAACCTTTATAAGCGAGCCTAGCTGATTGAGAAAGACCAGAATGAGAAAGCTGCCGCATCTGGGTCGCGGTTTAATTCGAATAGAGAAGGTAATCAGTTTGGTAAGAGGCTGATGTCTGGAGGAAGATATCCTATTCCACTCAACAGGAAGGGTGGGATAGGGAAACCATCGCTTAGCCATCATGGAGTGTGTCGTTCATGTGGAAGACGACATGGTTCAGGCCCGTGTCCCTTTAGGATAGGTGTTTGTTATGAGTGTAGCCAACAGGGTCATATATCCAGGAATTACCCCAGGAATCATATGGGTTAGCGTTAGTTGCTGCCGCCGCCGCCATTGGGTCAAAACAGAGGAATCGCACCATAGATAATGCCGCAGGGTGGATTGAACCGACCTCCAGCTCAGGGAAAGGCGTATGCGATCACCAGAGGACAGGCGGAGGATGCACCTAACGTGATCACAGGTATGGTCTTACTGAACGATCGACCTGTTTATGCTTTATTTGATCCTGGAGCTTCTCATTCATTTATAGCTGAAAGATATGTTAGGTTGGTAGAATTAAGTCCTGAGTTGTTGGAGTCTATGATAAGCATATCTACGCCATTAAAGGATAAGGTGTTAGCTACAGTGGGTTGTCTTGGTTGCAAGTTAGTGATTGGTGAGCGAGAGGGGAGGATAGACTTGATAGTCCTAGCCATGTTTGATTTTAATGTGATAATTGGCATGGACTGACTCACTAAGCAACGGGCTAAGATGGACTGTTATCGCAAGGTGATTCAGTTTAACCCATTAAGGGGTGAGAGTTTCAAATTTATTGGGAGTCGAGGAGGACCCTCGGTTTCCTTAATCTCATCACTTGAGGCAACTCGCTTGCTAGGCAAGGGTTGCCAAGGTAACTTGGCGACTGTCGTGGATACGACAGTGGAGGAGTTGAAGATAGAAGATATTACAGTGGTGCAAGAGTTCTCAGACGTATTCCCGAAAGAGTTACCGGGTTTGCCACCAGAGAGAGAGAGATAGAGTTTGTGATTGAGTTAGCCCCCGGGACAGAGCCGATCTCTAAAGTTCCTTATCGGATAACCTTATCAGAACTTAAGGAACTGAAGGTGCAAATGCAAGAGTTGTTGGATAAAGGATTTATTCGTCCTAGTGCATCACCTTTGGGAGCGCCAGTTCTGTTCGTGAAGAAGAAGGATGGTTCCTTGCACTTGTGCATCGACTATCGTCAACTTAATCAGGTGACGATCAAGAACAAGTATCCATTACCGAGGATCAACGACTTGTTTGATCAGCTTCAGGGAGTGTCAATATTTTCTAAGATCGACTTGAGAACAGGGAACCATCAGCTAAGAATCAAGAAGGAAGACATACCGAAGTCGGCGTTTCGCACTTGATACGGCCATTATGAGTTTACTGTAATGCCATTTGGGTTAACGAACGCCCCCAATGCTTTCATGGATTTGATGAATAGGGTGTTCAGAGAGTTCTTAGATCAATTCGTAATTATTTTAATCGACGACATCCTAATGCATTCAAGGAGTACTGAGGATCATGAAAGGCACTTCAGGATAGTGCTTCAAACTTTAAGAGATCACGAGCTGTACGCTAAGTTCAGTAAATGCGAGTTTTGGCTAACTCGTGTGGCTTTCCTAGGTCATGTCATCTCTGAAGAAGGAATCTCAGTGGATCCAGCAAAGATTGAAGCAGTGATCAATTGGCCGAGACCGACTACAGTGACAGAGATCAGAAGTTTTCTGGGTTTAGCAGGGTATTACAGACAATTCATAGAAGGGTTTTCAGTGTTAGCATCACCGATGACGAGATTGCTGAAGAAGGAAGAAAAATTTGTGTGGACAGATAAGTGCGAGAGTAGTTTCCAAGAGCTTAAGCAAAAGCTAATTACGGCACTTGTGCTTACTATTTCATCTGGTCCAGGAAGGTTTGAGATCTACAGTGATGTGTCGTTTAAAGGATTGGGTTGCGTATTGATGCAGCATGGTAGGGTTGTTGCATATGCATCCCGTCAGTTGAGACCTCACGAGTTGAATTATCCGACGCATGACTTAGAACTTGTAGCGATCATCTTTGCTCTGAAGATTTGAAGGCATTATTTGTGCGGAGAAAGATTCCAAATCTTCACTAACCATCAGAGTCTCAACTACTTATTCTCTCAGAAGGAGTTGAATATGAGACAAGCGTTGATGGATGGAGCTCTTAAAGGACTATGATTGTGAGATTTTGTATCATCCGGGAAAGGCGAATAAGGTCGCCAATGCACTGAGTAGGAAGTCTTCAGTTGTTCATATGGTACTCAAGGAATGGGGTCTAATTGAGAAATCACGAGATTCAGATTTCAAATTTGAGGTAGGCCACCTTTCGAATCTTATGGCCACCCTTAGAATCGAGTCGGAAGTGCAGGTCAGAATCAGAATGCTTCAGCAAACAGATCCAGATGTTTAGAAAATCCCGCAAGAGGATGCAGATAAAAGGAAAGCTGACTTTTAGATTTCTAAGGATGGAACATTGAGGTTCCAAGGATGATTGGTTGAACCTGACGATGTGGAGCTTAGAGAGGAGATTTTATCAGAAGCGCATCGTAGCAGTTACAGTATTCATCCTGGTAGTACCAAGATGTATCAGAATTTGCGTCAACACTACTGATGGTGTGGCATGAAGGTGGACATCGCTAAGCATGTCGCCAAGTGTTTGACATGTCAGCAGGTGAAGGCTTAGCATTGCAAACCGGGAGGACTTCTACAACCCCTTGAGATCCCAAAATGGAAATGGGAGCATATCACGATGGACTTCATGATGGGACTACCGAGGAGCCAGAGAGGAAATGATTCGATTTAGGTAATAGTCGATAGGCTGACAAAGTTGGCCCATTTCATTGCAGTTCGAAGGGACTTGAGTTTGGATAGACTTGTAGATCTGTACGTGCGCCAGATAGTTCGTATGCATGGAGTGCCAGTTACAATTACTTTAGACAGAGACCCGAGGTTCACTGCCGCTTTTTGGAAGAGCTTGCAATCCGCTTTAGGAACGAAGCTGCAGTACAGTACGGCCTATCATCCACAGATGGATGGCCAGTCTGAGAGGACAATTCAGACTCTCGAAGACATGCTGCGAGCTTGCATCTTGGACTTCAGAGGAAGCTGGGAGGAATAGCTCCATCTGGTCGAGTTTGCCTACAACAACAGTTATCAGCAGAGTATTCAGATGGCTCATTTTGAAGCGTTGTATGGCAGAGTGTGCAGAACGCTAGTGTGTTGGGATGAGGTTGGGGAAAGAAAGATCACCGGTCCAGAGTTGGTTCAGCAGTCAGTGGAGGCAGTTGCAGTTATCCGAAACAGATTAAAGACCGCTCAGAGCCGCCAGAAAAGTTATGCTGATAAGCATCAAAGGCCATTGGAGTTCTAAGTTGGTGAGCACGTCTTTTTGAAGTTGTCACCGAGGTACTTCCCGCTTTGGCAAAAAAGGGAAATTGAGTATGAGGTACGTAGGTGTTGGAGAAATTTTCGTGAAGTGTTTTGAAGTTGACAAAACGTTTCCATCGCCTAGTCCGAAGGTCTCAGACTCGTTAGTTAAAGTCTGAAGACTTCCGGACAGCCGAGACTCAAGACTCAAAGTCTATCCTCATTGACAGTCTCTAATCCGTTGAAGAAAGGTTATCCGAACTGGATGTTTTGTTCAGATTTAACCTTATCATCTGAAGAAGATCTCGTGGTTGGAGAAGACGTATCAGAATCCTTTGATTGATCAAGATTGATTCAATGACTGAAGATTCGATGATTGTCTAAAAATTATTGGAAGGTTCTACTTATGGAAACCGAGATCCTGATTGTATGGGCGAACGTGATTGATGGGCTATCAACACGTTCCTTTAATAGCTCGAACAATCTTCCTAATTGATTCCGTCCAACGGGTAGATTGGAGGAATTCCTTTGGTAAGTGCCAACGGGTATGATGGCATAAAGGAGTATATAAGGAAGACGTTCTTAGTTGTTTGAGGTGTGTGCGATAGAAGAATTCCAAAGTCCGAAGCTCCTATTTGTTTAGATAAATCCTTTGAGCGAATACTTGTATACAAAAGAGAGTCTATATTTGTGAGAGACCTTGAGGAGGTGTGGTAAAACATCTACACTTTGTGGAATCAAGGCAAAGCTGTGCTGTAACTTCTCTTTTGATTATAGTGAAATCTAGCCGGTGGGTGTCGGTGCGGAAGAGTGGACGTAGGCTTGGAATAAGCCGAACCACTATAAATCCTGTGCTCAATTTTCTCTTCCTCACTCTCTCTACCTCAATCGTATTTCATTTTGTTAATTAAGAGAGAATTTACTTTCTATCATATGTTAAGAATCGCTTCCATATATCGATAAATTGTTTAGGCACCTATTCACCCCCCTCTAGGTACTCATACTAGCAATATCAGTAGGTCCCTTTGAGATTTTGGAAAGAATAGGAACTCTAGCGTATCGTCTTGCACTACTGCCGAGGTTGGCACAAGTGCATGACGTCTTTCACGTGTCGATATTAAGGAAGTATGAACCTGATTTGAAACACGTTTTAAATTTTGAGGAATTAGACGTGGACGATAGGGTGTCGTATGTTGAAAGCCCGATTCAGATCGTGGATCGCAAGGAGCAGGTTTTGCGCACCAAGATCATCCCGTTGGTCAAAGTGGTCTGGCAACACCACGGCACCGAAGGAGCAACTTGGGAAACTGAAGATTCGATGAGACAATTGTACCCCCACCTTTTTGCTTAAGATGTGTAATGGTTTAAATTTCAAGGATGAAATTTTTATAAGAGGGGAAGAGTTGTGACATCCCGATTTTTCAATTCTAATTTCAATAAATTGAGACGGGCATTTCGTTGGCATGCATATAGTTCATTTCCTTGAGTCGGCCACTCATGTGAAAACTAGTCTATCAAGTGAAGCCATTAAGAGATTCTAATGCATCAGACTTGAGAATTTAACCAGCAAGCGATCTTTCGACCGAGCTAATCTACAAGGGTCATTACGGCACAAATAAAAATCAATTAGAGACCGTAGATAGGTCGACTCGACATAGGCATGTGATCAAGTGTGGGTGATACCACTAGATCGTACAATTCTTGTCGATCGACACTGGACCGACTTTTCTATCGATTGGGTACCTTGTGTCCGTATTTGAAACCTTGAGATTACCCCGACAACCGAAAGTTGCCAATGTGTCAAAGATGTACATTGTGGCTTGAATTGATCAACCATAGGTCAAATGCATGAAAATTTCTAAAAGTTGTCCCGTAGATCAGGACGCGCTAGTATCGTGCCAAAGTGAAATTAACCGTGAAATTGAGATCGAATTCTGAAATTGGAAGTCATGGTGTGTCACAAATCTTATTAGGAACATTGGATTAATTTATGGACTTTAATTGGACTCAAGTGGAAGAGAATTGAATGGAATTGAAGAAATTAGTACACAAGATTCTATGCCCCGGCGGAAAATGAAATTGAACCTATTGGACTAAGGTTGTGAGAGGTTAGAGTTAGTGGATTGTGATATCACAAGTGATGTCATGGGATGGGGCAAGATTGGCTAGGGTGGTGACACTTGGAGGGTGGAGATTGAATCCCAAAAAGATGGGATGTCACTTCCCCCTTGTCTCCATCATCTTTAACCTTCGCTTGGCTTTTGAACTTGGAGGAGAGAGAGAGAACCGGTGGAGAACGAGCAGCCTGACCTCCCCTTCGTTGCCTCCTTCGTCGCTCGTTGTCCACCGTTCGTTGCTGTCGCTGGAGTCGTTGCGGTTGCTGTTCATCCGCACGCCCGCGTGCGCGCCTTGTCGCCCCTTCGCCGCTTCCCCTTCATCCACCCAAGCCTCCATCTCGTCGACCAAGCCGTCCTAGCCGTCCGTTTTTTGTTGCCAAGGCCGCCAGAGGCCCCGCCTAGCCACCGTGAGCCATTGCTCGAGCTGCCACCTCTCTCTCCGTTGGTTTCGTGTCCACCGACCACCGTGCCGCCTTCCTCTAAGCTTGGTTTGTCGTCGGCATCGTCGTGCTCTTCGCACGAGACTCGTCGAAAGCAATTCCGGTGAGTTTAGCTCACTAAGCCTTGATTAGAGGTTAATGATGCCTTAAGTGTGTTTAGCTTAGGTTGATTAAGATTAGGTGGTTAAATTAGTTTATTTAGTTGTGGATTAGATTAAGGTGATTAATTAAGTTAAAGTATGTTTAGTTTAAAGTTAAGTAGGTTTATTTTAATATAAGCCTTGATGTGACTTAAAGGAATTTGTTTCTGATTTAAATAAATGTTTCGAAATTAATGAATTATTTAATAATATATTATATTTGGAAAATTATTAAAATATTATTATTTAAAGAAATTCGAAAAATTATTTTTTGACCTCAATTACTCAAAATTTTGTGCCGATTGCTGCTGTGTAGTTAGAATTTAAATTTGATGAGTGGATAATGCAAATTATGTGTTGATTGTGAAAAATGTGGATTTTATTTAGAAAATTCCAAATGTCGAGTTCGGCATCGAAATTGGATTTTTAAGGATTAATATTGTAATTGAAGTATGTGAGTGATATGCAAAGTGCCTTGTGTTGAGTTTGAATTGTTGTGTGATAATTAAGAGGAATTGTCTTGAGCTATTGAGTTGGATTTGCCCCTATATGGGATGCCCCATACAACGGATGCGGGTCACAGTTGATTCTGGGCCCATGTTCCTTTGGAAATGCCGTCGACGTACTGACGAAGCCGCGCTCCAAGGCGGGGAGGTGATGCATGGCTATATGTCAGTAGATAGCCGAACTGCGAGTAAGCTATGCCTTTGTGTGGCAGTGAATAATAATTCGAACGCTTGCTCTGATTTCGAACTATGTGAAATTGATTGTGTTCCAATGGTTTAAGTTCTTATTACTACCTGTGATTGAGTGATATTAACTGTACTAATATGCAGGAAGGCAATAAGACGAGGTAAGTCTTCTGTGTTGTGTGGCTAGACCACTCTTGGGTGTATTTTCTTTCTAATAGGGGTTTAGGAGGGGTGAACTTGCTGAGACAATGTCTCACCCCGTTGTGGGAAAATATTACAGGGCCGTAGATGGCAAGACCTCCAGAGAAAAATGGCATCCCAGTGCAGATTATTGAGTAGGTGCACAGTTTTCTTAATCCTAGGAGCCATTGGGTCTACGAGCTGATCAGGATCACCATATGGATTTAGGAGACCGAGGATGTCAGGGTACCACATAGGTTTAGGGCATGGTTCTGTTTTGGGGCTAATGGTTTTAGGATTGGTCCACTCGATAGTTTTGATATTTCAATTACTATGGTGGATGCTATTTTGGGTGAAGGTGTAGTTGACCTTCCTGATGGTAGGGTGGACAACCCATCGTCTCCGGACCAAGGGCAGTCAGATGTGGAAGATATGGGATTGACGAACGAGTCCGACTAGTAGTCATAGGACTGTTCCTCGTTTTGGTGGACCGATCCATGTTGTGCAGACTGACCATTTTTGATGCACATAAACTCTAACCCATTTTTGGTGCATATAATCTCTGACTATTGGTGTATGTAAACTATGGAATGATGATATATGAAAGTATGTTGGTTTGATTTTGAATTAACTTTTCCTACTGTCCTATCCTGTAAGTTTTGTCAGGGGTTTCTTAGTACGTTCCGCATGTGCATAATAATTGAATGGGGTCGATGACACTACCTAGGAATGTCGCATTTACATGATCATGGCGAGTTGTTCACGTGTCTCGGGGTTCGGGGCGTGACAACCTTGTTTAAGTGGTATCAGAGCATGGTTCATGTATGGAGTGATAAGGTGCGTGGGAGTCATGGGATAGTTGGTAGGAAAGGCTTTTATTATACTGATGCAAGTGATCGTTAGTTGTTTGTTAACTTGTTGTGAGGTCACTCAAATTCTAATGTGGTATTGGAATTTGCAAATATGCATCTATATTGAGCCTATAGCATGAGTGACTAATTGTCGTGAGCTGCTAGGAAGAGAGCAGTAGGCCCCGTGTTTCGGGGAGGTGGAATAATTGTGAATATGATTTATAATGTCTATAATAGGAAAGTTATTTTTCTCGAATAACAAATTTATTAAATTAAAAAATTGAAATTATATAAATAATATTTGAATTCTAATTTAAGAAATTAAAAATTAAAAATATTTTTAATTAACATTATTTTAATTTATATATTCAACTTTAATTCTTTCTCATAATAAATATCCAATCTATAAATTAAATATTTATATTTATTATATATTTAGGCATGTTATTATAGTTTATTATTTGACAAAATTTTATTAAAGAATGATGAAAGAGGAAAAAAGAAACAATAAAGAAAATAATATAAAAAAGAGGAAAATAAAATAAAATTAAAAGTAAAATAAATTAAGGAATAGTGTTACAAGAGATTTTCAACATCTCCATTTATGAACATCTAGATTCATTTATAATGATATGTTTATATTAAAAAAAAAAAAAATGTACATAATATAATGTGAATATATCCGATTTTAATAATACGATTCATCAAACAATGGATATGATATAAAACATCCTAGGATTTCATATCCCATCCTATCAAGTTCTATCCCGATTAAAAATTCGGACGACCAAATGTAGCCAAAGATCACATCATTCACTTCTCCATAGATTACTATAATAGTAGCCAATGCATTGTTAGAGTGGTCCCCATGGGAAACTATCGTTTTCAATGATCCATATTCAATTCATTACGTGTCATGTTCATTTAATAAGGAAATCAGGGAGAGAGGATTTTGGTTTTCAAAAGTAAAGGGAGGGAGGCACCGAGCGGTGAACTAGGGTCGCGTCCACAACCGGCTACGGGGGAATACAACCGGCCATCGCTATGTGGAAATTTATTCCATTACATGAAAATTTAGGATCCGTTTGGTAATGCTTATGTTTGGGGGAATAATTTCTTTTTAGAAAGTCCTTTTTTATTTTTATTTCCCAGAACAATTTCTTAGTAAAAGAATGTTTTTAGTAATTATACAAATTTTTTATTTTTAGGATTAAAAAAAAAAATAGAAATGCGTTTGGTACGATTTACATTTTTTTTTTAATGTATAATTTCTTTAAATTTGTTTTTTCTTATTCTTCCTTAGTGTTGCTGTCAACTATCGTTGACCACCGCCGATTGCCATCACCATTGCCCGCCAGTCGGGGTTGGCGGGCTTTGATCAGCGGTAGTGGGCAACGTTGGCGGCGGTGGTCGATCAGCAACGATGGTTCGCCAGCCAGCGGGCGGCAGTGGGTGACAGTTGGTGATGGTTGGCCTGCAAGAGGTGACAGCAGGGGTGGTGGTTGGCAAAGAAGAAGAAAAGAGGGAAAAAAAAAAGAGAAAATAATTTATTTCTAGAAATTGTTCGTTTGTCTCTGTTTCAAATCTATTCCCTGGTCATTTTTTATCCTAGGGAATAGAAAAATTAATTGATGTTATCAAACGGATTTCTATTCTTTTTTTTTTTTTTATCCTAGAGAATAAAAGACCAGAAATTGGAAGGAACAGAAATGTCACTAAATGGAACCTTATTCATGTAGTTGAATTACCTATAGTTTAATTATGGAAAACATTGTAATTTTGAATCGATAATTTCGATATTATAGTTTATATATATATATATATATATATATATTTTTTTTTTTTGATAACCTAGGGAACTCCGTAAGCCGACGGTCGCGAGCAAACCTCGGGGGAGCGACTCACAGACCCACCATCACAGTGCTCCGGTAAGAATTCATAACGACGCCTCTGGGATTCGAACTCCTCTTCGTGAGGGGGAGAGAGCCCAAGCCAGTTGCGCCGCTGCGGGTGGTGGTATATTATAATTTATATTGATAATATGTGTTTTAATATTTTCGTTAATCGCCACAGATGCTGTTAAACTAGGCATATAAAGAATACACAATAATTTACATTCGAATATATTATCTATACTTATTGTCTACAAAGTTAACTATAAGGGTGAGGCGCTAGAAAGCACCAACACACTCTAGGAGCTTTCATGTCATGTCAAACATTTTGACATATGTCCGACACTCTCAAACACTCTCGGACACTTTTTCGAGAGGAAGCAATGGTGTTTTTGAGTTCTAATTTATCCTTGTCCACAGGTCCACAGCACATGCTCACGCGAATCTGTTCGCACGACGACCTCGTTTTACCGTGTCGTTTTAACAATGCCGATGTGGAGGAGGTTATTTTCCGAACCGTATCTTCTTGATATAAATATAAGCAGTGAAGCAGAAGTTTCCTGCATTAATTCCTTGTTTATATCTGCTGAAGATTTACTGTAATGTTCGCCAACACAATATCACCTCTTATCACTGAGAGATTTCTTTTTGTTTCCTGAAATAGTCACGCGGTCCAACTGATATAATTTGTATCTGATCATCCCTACTTTCCTCCTCCTCCTCCTTCTCCTCTTCTTCTTGATGGACCTTCGTCTTTAAATATGTTTGCAGCATCACCATCACTCGTATCCGACCAAACGACAGGAATCTCCACCTTTTTTACTACATAGAAAATCGCCTTTCACGTGAACCAATCGACGGGCACGATTTCCAGGCTTCCATGGCGGGGTTCAAGTTGGGGCTTACCCTTTCGTTTGTAATTCTTCTGTTGCTGAGCGACGGCGTCTCGTCCGCCTTCCAAACGAGAAAGATTGGAGTCCACGTGAAGAAGTTTAGTGGTGGCGGTCACGCAAGCGGCGGTGGCGGTCATGCAGGAGGCGGGAGTCATGCAGGTGGCGGGGGTTATGTGGGTGGCGGCAGCAGCGGTTACAAGGGTGACGGGGCTCACACGGGCAGTGGCGGCGTCAGCAATGGCGGTCAAGTCGGGCCAGGGGGTGGAGCTAATCCCCACAGAGGGACTCAAAGGTCCTCGGCCATCGGAACTCGCCCATCGTCACCGCTCGCCTCCGCCGTCTGTTCCTCTCTTCTCCTTGGTCTCCTGTTCTTGCTTCAGCTCTAGTTTGAATGTCATTGAAAGTAGGAGTTTAGGCGGCAGTCGTTGGGCTTCTTTTAGTGGTTTGTGTAGAGTTTTTCTTGATTTTGCTTCGAATACTGCTGAGAGTAGAAAGCCTTCTTTGGCAAGAGTTGATTCTATAAAATCTCTCGTTCAAATTTCTGAATAGCCGCATCTAGGGTTTTGCTGAGAAAGCTTGGATGAACAGCTCAGATTCCTATCGGCATTCCCATATAGAATGTACTCCTTCAGTCCAGTGAGAAATACTTCATGAAGTTGATCTTCACCGTCCAAAAACCATGCATAATAACATATGATCTTACACTTTCTATTTATTTCCGGATGAGCTAACGCATAAGGTCATTGATAATCACATGCTATACTTTCAAAGCTCTTTCTTTCCCCCATATATTCCTATATAAGTTATATCAATGCTATATCACATAGTGTATCGATATAATATTACACACCTAAATTAGTATCTCGTTTTAAATGTATGTTAAATGATCACTATAATTAAGAAACCTGATTCACCGGCGGTGTTACTACTATGTCAATATATCCTGTCATGCCTACCCTGAACAATTATTGGTTTCTATTGCCATGGTGCTATGATGAACCTATTTTTTCTCCTTTTCAACTGTCGTATATATATTTATAAATTACATGTGTGCATTCATTTATGTTGGGTGAGTGATAAAGTCCTTGCATACTTATTGATGTAATCGTACTTAATTCTATTCATAGCATGCGCTAAGATGAAGTTGTCTGCACAGAAATCTTGTTTTACCGGGCATTTAATGATGGCAAAATTGATAGACGATGTGGTCTAAGAGATCTGCACATTCATATATTAGCCAGATGGATATAGATATAGACGTATTTATTCGTCCAACCCTGACCTGTATATACCTTGACCCTTGAATTCGTTGAAGTAATCGCATGAATTCCGAAAGATTTCCTCGCTTATTGATGAGTTCATAATTAGGGTCGAGTCAGATCAGGATCTCCATCAGAGCAGAAATCTAGTTGTACAAAGCCTAGTCTCAAGGCTAATCCTTCATATAAAGACTCTCCGTCAGTAGTTCTTGAGGAAGAAAGTTCCTCTCAGCACAGCTCTCACCTGTGGCTACTTTTGCCGAACGGTAAACGCAGTTTCGTCCGCCGAATCGGAGGGTCCTGCCCGAATCCCGTGCAAGTTCCACAGCAAGTTCTTCTTCGAGACCCTCCGCCTCTAAATACGGATCATCAAGAATCAATCCAAGTTCTTTTGAAAAAAAGAAAAGAAAGAAAGAAAATATCGTATGGTCCATAGATCGAGGGCAAGCTCGCTTGAACCGTTAATCGTGTTGGCCTCGTAATAGGACCTGCGTGATTAAAGGGTTTGGAAAAATCAAGACCTTGGGGTCGTGAAAGTGCTATTAAGTTAGCTAACGATGCTCAAATGAGAAGAGGGAGGAGGAGGAGGAGAAGTAGGATGCGTCACTGGCAACGGTGGCATTTCGTGCTCCATCCAC